>NC_053440.1:43189299-43496955 GCF_007990345.1 Gossypium hirsutum | reverse complement strand
AATAATAATGCAACCTCTAAGTTAACTGATATAGACCTATTTAAACAAGTATATTTCTGAGCACAGATGCAGATATATACATGATTAAAGCAATGCATATCTCCAAAGATACCTTCTAACTATGGTAATTTTTATTTAGAGTCCTCCAGCAGCCTTTCCAGCAACAGGAGCCTCCTGTAAAAAAATGTATACAACCTTAAAACACTGAATTTTCTATGATCCAACAACTTTGCCAGAGAAACAACTAAATTAAACCCTTACTGGTTCAATAGTCCCCTTGTGATTTACCTGTGCTAAAGAAGTTGACAGGGGATCCGAAAACCTGGAAAGACCAGAGGAAAAAAAATCAAATTCCAACCTCAACATGCATAAACCTTTGTCAATAGTGATTTCTATAGGCATTTATAGATCTCTAACAATGTAAGAAGCAGTTCTTTAGCATTGGAATGTACCTGATTGCCCTTGCTTTTCTTTTTTCTCCTTCAATGGTGTCAGGTTTGGAATATGGTGAAAATCGGGCAAGACGAGCTTTCCTTTTCTCTTCCTCATCAACAGTTGTAGAGGGTACAGCAAGCCCAAACCTGAGAACCCACAAAAAGAATTAATAAATAGATTAAATGCAACTCCGAGTAATATCATCATTGGGTAAAGGTGGTATGGACAAAAAACCTCTCAGCTCTAGCCTTCCTCTTCACCTCCTCTGATTGCTTCGATGCTTCTGATCCCTTTGGGCTGGGGGCAGTGCCAAACCTGAGACATGTTTGGTTCACAAATCAACAAACACAAAGAAAACTCAAGGAATGGGGTTCAACATCCACAAATACTGTTACTAAACCTTTACCATAAAAATTTAAATGAAAACCCAACAGAACATTATAATGAGCCAAAAACACAGGCATGCTTATCAAGGCAACTAGGTAAGATTACAAAGGGGTTAGACTAATTTCTAGAGAACAAACGGATAGATTGATCAAAGAAAGAGAATAAATTAGAAAATTATGCGCTGCTAAGAGATTCCAAACAATCAAAACAAAAAACAAATTCAAGAGTGTTAATCTATACTTCTCAGCGCACAATGAATCGAAAATCGCGTTTAAACAATAAAATCAGAATAGTCCTTTTTTAGAAATAAATCGAAAAAGAAAATTTTCCCTTCAGAGATGTTCGTCAACTAGGTACAAACAGAAAGGAAAAACATAAATAATACCTAAAACAAAAAGGGGGGGGGGAATTGAAGAATTCACCTCTCGGCCCTAGAATTACGCTTCTCTTGTTCGGACAACTGTACAGGTACGCCGAACCGCTCAGCTCGGCGAATCTTCTTCTGGATATCGTTAACGGGACCGCTTTCATCCCCGACGACCGAGCCCACAGTAGTCCCGGTGGTCTTCGAACCCCCACTCTCCTTCAGAGATCCCTCAGCGTTAGGAGGATCAGACTTATCCGTGGAGGATGACACGATCTTCTTAGGGTTTGGTTCTGCAGATAAAATGGCGGCGAGAGTGACGGATGCAGGAGTCGTCGGGGTGGGGGTGGAGGTTGCGGCGGCGACGGGTTTCTGGGTGGTGGTTGCCATCGGATTAGTTGATTGGTTGGCTGGTTGGTAGGTAAGTAGGGTTACGTGAAAGAATATAGAAGGGCCGAGGAAGAGGCTCGCCGTATCTTTTCCTTTGCGATAAATGGGAAAGCGTTGCGAAATTTTCCCTTATGAGAGCTGCTGGCCTAGCTAAATTCGGTTTGTACAGATTAGATTTTCATTTTTTTTGGGGGGTTTGAATATATAAATATATAAATATATATTATTTTTAAATATATAAATATTATTTTACTAGGGTATGAATATTTTTGATACATGCATATAAACATTAAGTCTACCAAAGCAGATTTAAAATTTTTGTTATGGGTTCGAATTATGTTATATCATCGTTAACTCTAATATTGTATTAAAAAGGATTTGTGTAAAATTTATATTTACTTAAAATATGAGTTGTGCTTAAATTCTAATATTTAAAATTTGGAGTCTAAGTTGATTAGTTTTTCAATTTTAAAATATATATTATATATCTTATGAAATTTAAATATATAACAACATAATTAAGGCTTAATTCACGATTTGACCCCTAAAGTATATCTATTTTTTATTTTAATATTTAATTTTTTTGTCCCAAATTGGTGCCTAAAGTGTTAATTTTCTCTATTTTTCGGTCCAATTGTAATGACCATTAAAAATTCCGTTAAACAACCTTGGCCAATGGGAAAGCGCTATGTGACAATTAAGGCCTCCTTTGGATGCAACTGCATCTCAGTACGTTGGCTTTTTTAGGCTAACAAAAATTACAACTGAAATGTTAGTAAACACAAAGCTGTTTGGAAAGCATTCTTCAATGCGTTGAAAATATATTTCACCTCACCGGAGGCTTAATTCCAGACTGGAGCCTTTTGTTCCAGTAAAAATTTAGCAACTTTAATTGCTTTTTGTTTCCCTCTTTTACCCATATATTCTTCAGTTGCATTCTTCAAGCTTTTTTGATGTTTGATTACCCTTCTTCTCCCCTTTCCCCTTCCCCTTGGGTTGCAAATCAGTGTGGTCAAGGACTTCTTCCGGTTCCTCCTTCATCCAGGTAAGGCTCCTTCTCCTTCTTTCGTTCTTCATTCCTTTTTCTTCTTTCGTTCTTCATCTTCTCTTCTCAGCATATTCTGTTTTGTTTCCTCTCTTTCTCAGGCAAATCTACCATGAATTCTTCGCTGGGTCTTGGCTTAAGGCGATGGTCGTTCTTTGATTTCTAACAATTTTCAGTCATAACAATTTTCCTTTCATTGTTTCTTATTTTCGAGCATCTTTCTCCATACAAGAATCCTGAGGTAAGTTTTTGTGTCTCTCTTTTTTTCTAATTGAAATTTTCATTTTTTCTTTATTTGGTTTTGCATTTTTTTTAAAATTCTGTGTTCTTGGATTGACAGGAGCAAAAGTTCTTGATCGGAGTTGTTCTTATGATTCCTTGCTATTCTGTAGAATCGGTGAGTTTATTTGCTATTCTGTAGAATCGGAGTTGTTCTTATGATCAATGTTGCAAACTTTTGCTTCTAAAGCTGCTTGCAGTGGGAATTTTTGTTGTTAGACTCCTGTGACTTCTTTTATGACTCTTCAATAGTCTGATCAATAAAGTCTTTGTTTTGAATGGTTTTCTTTTGTTGCAAAGGATGGTGCACAGGATGAATTCAGTTTTATGCTGTATTTTAAAATGCTATGTTGTATGTATGTTAATCTGCATTTTATTCTCTTGTGTTCTTTGTCTGGTGATGTTTAAATTGTTAGGGAGTTTGTTACAAATACTTTTTAAAATGTCAACAACATTCTATTTGTTAACGGTTTTGTTTATTAATGTTTTCTCTGTTCATTGTCTTGGCTTTTCTAATCTATTCATCCTTATTCTGCAGTATATTGAAGACTTGACTCAGGAAAAGTTTTCACTGCAACGAGCTCTTGAGGCCTCACGTACATTAGCAAAATCTTTGGTTGCTGAAAATTCATCTTTGACTGATAGTTATAACCAACAGGTTTGTTTCCAAATATTAGATTAGCAGCATTACCGGCTGTCATGGTCATGATATGTTTTTTATCAGTTCATCGTGCTTCTCCATTGCAGCACTTTCTGTCATTTCATTATCCTAATTTGTATTCTCAATCCTTCTTAAAAATCTCTTAATTATCTTACATTTACTTTTCTCCCCAGAGAAGCATTGTCAACCGGCTAAAATCTGACATGGAGAGCTTACAAGAAGAAATCAAGGCCCAACTGGTTAGTATTTACTATATTTAGGTACTGGTAGTCACTTCAAATTGTTAGAAATAATTGAATCTCATATAACTACATACGACGTTATGTCATATGGTTAATGCAATGGTGTTTGTATGGCATGTGTCATGTGTGCACATATGCACATTGATTTAGACTTGTTTGTGCTTAGATAAAGTTCTATCTAAAAATTGAGATACCTACAGTTGTCTATTGCATCTCTGATGGTACCCATTAACCAAAAAATGCAGTACAAGGAACCCTCTTGAGGTTGTCCATGTCTATGCCATTTGATCTACACTTGAAGGGGCCTTAAGTAGTGCTATCCCAAAGTTATTAAATATTGGGTTTGTTTCGGGTTTATATTAAGGTTGGGCCTCTCAACCTATTGCCTATTGGTTTTAGGTTAGATGCTTAATAATTTTTTATCTATAAAAATGATCCTTAAGGCTGGAGCTTGTCTATTTTTTCCTGGATTCAATCAATAAGTCTTTGTTTTGAATGGTTTTCTTTTGTTGCAAAGGATGGTACACAGGATGAATTCAGTTTTATGCTGTATTTTAAAATGCTATGCTATATGTATGCTGATCTGCATTTTATTCTCTTGTGTTCTTTGTCTGGTGATGTTCAAATTGTTAGGGAGCTTATTACAAATACTTTTTAAAATGTCAACAACATTCTATTTTAGCGTATACCTTTTTTTTATTCTTGCTATGTCTGGTGTTTGGTATTGCGGGCAGAGCTCGAGTCTTTTAAAATGGAATATGCAAATGCATGACTGGAATGTAATGCAACTGATGAACGTGCTAATATATTGGCTTCTGAAGTCATTGGTTTGGAAGATAAGGTAACAAAGTTTTAATGGGTAAAGGTTTTCTTCCTTCTCCAATTTCATTCTATTCATTACAGAACATATATCACTCTTGATAATAATGCTGAAAGATCAGTAAGCTGCCATGTTCGTATATGCATGGTTATAATATATACCACGTGAAGGGTGTTTCTTGGACGTATAGTAGAGCTGCAACGTTTTTAAGTGCCAGTTTAACTTAAGTGGCTCTCTAGTCCTTTTTTATATTTGATTTGATCCTGTTATTTGCTTGTTTTATATGATATTATTAGCATTTGGAGTTTCTTACTTTATTCCATTGAATATATTTCTAAGGCCAAGTTTCATTTCTGAACTTCTGGTGCTAGCAGAAAAGGTTAGATCCTCCTGCATGTTCTTATTATTTGTATTCCATAGAGATTGGATCTATAAAGTTGCTCTCTCTCTATTTGCAATGCAAAGTAAACTGCAGTGGAGCATTTCTACTATCTTCGGGTGGAGGATGCTTGTATATATCTTGGATTTTATACCATCCATATATTATAAGGGCATGGTTACATTCTAGAAATTCCTTCCATTCTTCAATTCTGGTTATAAATTATAAGTACGAGGGTTTAAGATATTTAAATGCACTATTTTTTTATCACCTGATTTCTTGAATTGTTTTGTATGTTTGTTTTGTTTCAAGTTAGATTCATATTTGAACCTACAAGAAAGGACCTCACTTTTTCTTAGCTTTACCGATAATTCAGTCTCAAAGGATAAAATAGTGTAGTATTGCTATATGGTCTGTAGCTGACCTTCCAATAGTTGGAAAAGGCTTACATGTTATATTAATCTGTAATCCATATATAATTCCTTGTACCAGTAATCTCAGTGAGATTGTATCTTATACTTATGTTGTTACGAATCTAATATTACCGATTTTAAAAATGTTTCTGGCATGTGAACAGGCCTCTGAGCACTTATGGCTGAATTTAATGGTGTACTAGTCCCATCTGATTCACTCTCTTAGTAGCTTGTTATTGAACAAATGCAGGTATTGTAGCATAGCAATTTCTTGAGACACTTGAAGTTAAAAGGGGTTGCAGTTTTGGGGTTTCCGACATTAATAAGGGTTGTTGTCCACATTTTGTTTATTTGTTTGGTTTTTCTTTTTCAGTTAATCAGCATGCTTGTATTAATCCAGATGCAACAGTAGTTGGATGATGAATGATATAATTGACTCGTTCAAGCTTTTGATGGTTTTTGAACCATGAACAATAAGAAATGAATCAGATATGTTGATGAAGAATTGAACATGTGGTTTCTATTGGATTTCTTCTGAAATTAAGAAATGAATCATTTTTCATTCATCATTGCATTGCTTCATCTTTAGCTCAAATGTGAATCATTTTGCATTTTCTCTTCTGATGAATATTCCAATCTATTGGACAAATACACTAGTGTGATGTTGGAAACATGGATCTAGATTTGAAGTGTATGCCTTGGTTTCAATATAAATGAAGCAAAAATTATATATTTAAATTTGATTTATTATATAAATGGTAAGAATGAAATGAAAAGTATAAAAATATTTTGAAAATATGAATGTTACATTTTAAAAAATATTATCCAATTTCTGTTGAAATAATGTTTTGATTGATTGTAGGTTAAACAGGGATTTAACAATTGCTAATGTTATAAAGTCATGTTTTGACGTCTTTAATCTTATATTATAACTCCGATGTTAAACTAAATTAAACTTAAAGTTTAAGTTAATTTTTATCACCCCCAATGTCTTATAATATTGTTCAAATTAGTAAAACATTTTAAAGGATTTGGTATGTAGGCAAAATTTCATACAAACATAGATAACGGAATTAGTCCAATTGAGTAACACTGTTAACCAGCAGTAGCATATTTATGTAATTGTAATAATTCATTTTTAATTATTTATTATTGAAAATAAATATAATTGTAATAATTTTTAATCATTTATTAATTTTGTAATTGTTAAATAATTTTAAAAACTTCTATTATATATTATTTTTAATCTAATGTCCTTAAAAGTCATTTTCTATTTTCACCACACCGCTACAGCTGCGTTTGAATCCAAACACACACTCCACCGCTGTTTCTAATCTCACTACTACAGTACCCAATTTCACCGCTACAGTAATTAATCTCACCGCCACCGCTGTTTTTAACCTCACCGGAGCTAAACACACCGCCCATCCAAACTAAGCCTAAGTTTATTTGAAATAAAAACAATTAATTTAAATGCTAAAAAACATTTTTAACTTTAATCGATTGTTGATGGGCTATTGACCAACATTTACTGGCCACATGACGCTATTAGAACACATCATGTGTCCTTTTTTTAATTTTTTTACAATATTATATATATTATATTGATTATAAATGTAAAAAAACATATATAACATATAAAATTTTTAAAATATTTTTAAAATATTTTTATAAAATTCTAAAATATAATTTTTTATAAATTTAAATTAATTTTTTATATTTTATTTTTTAATTTTTAAAATTTATAATTATATATTTTAAAATTTTATTAAAAATTAATTTTAAATTTTTAACAAAATTTATAATCAATATAATATATATAAATTAAAAAATAAAAAAAGGACAAGTGTGTTTTAATAGTGTCACTTGGCTAGTCAACATCGGCCAATGGTCTATCAAAATAAAAAGTCTTTTTTAATATTTTAATATTTAATATTATAAATTTATATTTTTACTTTAAATTTAATATTTTTAATTTAAATAAACCTAATTGTCATGTGGTATTTTTTTATTGGTCAAAATATACAACGTGGTGCTTTCTCATTGGCCAAAATTGCCAAACGGATTTTTTTAACGGCTATTACAAAATAGACTAAAAGTAGAGGAAATTGATACTTTAGGTACTAAATTGAGACAAAAAAAAGTTTAGGTACTAAAGTGAGAAAACAGGTATATTTTAGAGTTCAAATAGTGAATTAAGCCTAGAATTAAATACCAAAAATAATATAAATTATTTATGCTTAAAATATTAAATAAAAATATAAGATATGGTTTTAAAAGGTTAATTAGCCAACTTAAACAAAAAATGAATATAATTTGGTACTCCTTAATTTCACAATTTGTTCATATTTTTTCTCTCCCTGTTATCAATGACAAGATTGGATAAAATAAAACGTAATAGACCGATTGAGTCTTAACTCAATTGATATGGACATTATTGCTAATGTAGGAGGATGTGGGTTCGAGTACGCTGAAACATATTATGCTCCTATTTTTGAGTTGGATAGAAGTTATAGGTAATTCTATACATTTTGTTAAAAAGAACATATGTGAACAGAATTTATATTGAATTTATTCAAAATAATAATAATAAAATGAAATGAAATAGACAATACTAAAAATTTTGAATGATAACCTAGTTTTAGTTTAAGCAAATATTTTTAAAGAATGTTAAAAAGGAAAGAAAGAGTTTGGTAAAGTTAGGGTGTGAGTTCCATCGAAGAAAGGGACACAATACATGATGGCGTGGATTGAAAGATTAACTATCCATGTAGATCTAGAAGAAACAATTCTTGTGGAGCCCATTGAGTTAACCTTACATAACCAAACTCAACCATACTCGTCGGTGACTCACAGATTGAACATCAAACTCATTGCCACGTCGTCACCAATCCAAGTTCATCGGTGATTTTAACGTTGCTTGAAACAAAAAAGCCCGCAAATTTAACACACGTGTCTATCCGCTTTCTAATTGTAACAACTAGAACCCGAACAAATATCGAGCTTACTCGAGAATTTTTGTTCTTTTTCTGTTTTTGTTTTTAAAAAGGCCCTGAAAATTTAGTTGTAAGAAAAAAAAATCAAGAAACATCCTTGGATCTTCCCAATCATACAAATTAACCCACAATTTTATTAATCATAAAAATAATTTAGAAAAAAAAACAATTTCTAGCTGTGAATCAACATTCAAAGCAACAATGCCAGAATCGATCTTGACTTTCTTTCAATCTGTGGAACCAAAGAGGTACTTGGAATTTTTCTTGTTTCTACGGTTGTCTTTTAAGCCCTGATTTCTCTCTCTCTCTCTCTTTTTGCTTTGACAATTTATGGGTTTTATATTTTTTTAACTATTTCATCAATTGTGCTTTTGAAATTTTTTCTTTCTTTTTTTCTTTTAGAGCTAAAAAAGGCAGAGTTTTTGGTTTATTTTTAATTGGATTTTGTAATTTGTATAGTAAACAAAGAGTGGTGAAGGGGTTTGATCCATTGTGAAATGTTGAATGAGTTTAATTTAAAACAAAAGAAAGTTATGGACAGTTGTAGAATTGTAAGTGTTTGTCAAGTATGTTGTTGTCCTTGTTGAGCAGACGCTCTTTGGAAAGTGATTCCAAGCAAGTTTCTGGCTTTTTCTTTTATAAATTATATTGTTTTTTGGTATAAATTTCTAGTCATTTTGACATTGAAATTGTTTGAAGTTAGGTTCTTAATCTTATGGTTTTTTATTTTTATTTTTTTGGTTTAATTTTCATTTGGAAATGAGTTCAATAACGTGAACAGGGACACCTATGGATTTGCTGTGAGACCTCAACACATACAAACATATAGGCACTATGTTAATATCTACAAGGTAGAAATTTCCATCTAGATTTGATTTTTGTATTCTAATGATCCGTTGCATTAATTTATGAAAAAATATTTTGATATAGCATTTATGGTTGGTTACTTGGTTTTGGTTATTGATATATTAATTACTTTGCCAGAAAGAGGAAAAGGAAAGATTGAATATATGGAAAGTCTTCTTTGACCAGCTTGCAAGACATATAGAACCAAGCCTTTTCGAGGAGGATGATGGAAAAACATCGCAAGTTGGGGATACTAAGCTAAAAAGAAAAGCTCCTGCCGACGCAGAAACTAAAGAGACATTGCATGCGGGGCCGGCTAAGGTGAATGAAGAAGTTGCTTCTGAGGTGCAATATAAGGAGGCATTCCAAAGTAATGCTATTAAAGTCATAGAAGAAGTTGTTTCTCTACATGAAAGCAAAGAGACATCACGGACTGAAGCCACCGAGTTAAATGAAGAGGTTTCTTTAGAGAGAAATAGGGAAGGAGATACTCCAAGTGCAAAGCCTGATTCTGTCGGTTCGCCAGAAAGTGAAACAGAAGAGCCCTTTTCTGCTTATTCAACTGAAAGTGAAAAGGAGGTGCAACTCGCAGAAGAAACAAGGGCATGCAAGGTTGAAAGAAGGGTCAAAACTAGACCAGCTATTTGTGTCATTGAGAATATGATGGGTTCCAGGGTTAAGAAGCGAAAGAATATGGAAAATATGAATATGAATGAAAGTCGTGACCATCTTCCATCAATAAAAGAGACAAACTTTCCAAATGGAGAATCCGATGATGAGTTTGAGGAAAAGGTATGTGTTAATGAAATCCCAACTGGGGAAGAAAGTAATGCAGGCAATGAGGCTTCTCAAGAACCACCCTTTCCTTGGAAAGAAGAGCTGGAGAGCCTTGTTCTTGGAGGAGTGCCAAAGGATCTCAGAGGAGAGGTAAAGATTGAAAGTTCCCTATTTGTTATTGTCATAGTATTTGTCAAAAAATGAATTGTTTGCTATACCATGTTCCTTGTAGATATGGCAAGCCTTTGTAGGTGTTAAGGCACGACGAGTGGAAGGATATTACGAGGATTTGCTGGCTCAAGAAAACTATGATGATGATCAACATAGTAACTCATCAAGTGTGTTCAAAAGATGGAGAAAGCAAATTGAGAAGGTCATTAGATCCAGGATTTTGCTATTCAATCCTTTAAACAACTTGGTGCTACATCTTCTGTTTTATCTTGACTTTTACATTCCTCCTTTAGCTAACTTGTTTGTTTGTTTTCAGGATTTACCGCGAACTTTTCCAGGTCATCCATCTTTGAATGATAATGGTAGGGATTCCTTGAGGCGTTTACTTTTAGCATATGCTCGGCATAACCCATCAGTTGGGTACTGTCAGGTAATTGATTAGTTATAATAACTTTTTTCTCCTTTATCAGTAGAAACCTACTTATACTTTTCATAATTGTCCATCTACATCAAAACTTTTCTTTAATTTATATATAGAATTTTCGGTTAGCTTTCCCTCTTATGTTCTTTAGAATCTGTCCAAGAAACTGTTCTTTATTTTATATCTAGAATTTTATCCAATATTATTATCTTTTCCATGTCCAAGTCATGTTGTTGTTGTATAAGCATGGCACAAAGAAGTCATAATTCTTTTGATTCAAAAAAAATCCTGGGATGTCAAGAACAACTCTGATGATTTAATTTTAAACTATGACTCTGCAACTTGAAATGGGTAACGTCTACTGGAGAATTTATTGACCATTGACTATTGGCAGGCTTGTTAATTAAGGTTGATCTGATTTCTTAAGCCTAAAGTATTGCATTTTATTGTGAAGATTGTACTTCTTTAAGTAGTTTAACATAGTTGTGTATATATATCCATGTAAATACTTGAGTTAATGGATAAGAAAAAGAATTCCTATTTTCAACATTGTATCAAGAGCTTGAGAACCATATTTAGGGAGCCTTTATTTTTTTTGAAATTCCAAACCCTCCCGAATCCTAGAAAATTCAATTTGGTACTCTTTATTTTTCGGCCTATTTTTTCTCTCTTTGTCCCTTTCAACAAAGTTACAATCTTATCTCCAATGAAACCTTAAAATCTAATGAACAAACCCCTACGCGTGGCCCTCACACGCCACCCACACCTTTGGTGTACTTGCCCACGCGCCGGCGTGTGTAGCTCACATCCATCGAGTTTGATTCTCCGACTACCACCATTGACTTTATTGGTGTTTCTCTGGTCTCTCTTGCTGTTATTGGCTCTCATGGTGCTTTTTTTTAGAAAAAAAAAGAGATAGAAAAATATGGCATAAACAAAAAAAAATTATGATAACCCCTCTTTGCAAATCAGTCCTGTAAAACTTGGTGGGCACAATTATCTTGCATGGTCACAATCATGCTTATTGTTTATCAAAGTTAGAGGACTGTAGGGGTATATTACTAGTGATTCGAAAAAGCCCGCTGTGAATGATTCCACTTATGATTAGTGGGACTCAGATAATTCTCTTGTTATGTATTGGCTTATAAACTCTATGCAACCTCATATTTCCAAAACATACCTGTTACTTGACTCTGCAGAAAAAATATGGAATGCAATTGCTCTTACCTACTCACAAGTTGGTAATAATGCTCAGATTTTTGAAACCTGCAATAAAGTTCCCAACACTAAGCAAGGTGAGATGTCAATTTCTCAATATTTTTCTAAACTGAGCGGTTTATGGAAGGAGCTAGATTATTACCAAGACTTCCAAGCAGACTATACTGGAGATGTAGTGAAGTGTCAACTGGAAAAAGAGAGGGCTTACGACTTTCTAGCTAGGTTAAACATCGAGTATGATCAAATTTGGGTTTAAGTTTTCGAAAAAAAATTGTAACCTCCTAAACCCAGCCTAGACGTTATGCGTAAATTGAAAAAGCTACATTAGCCACCGAAATGGTTAAACTAACTTACATTACTTTTGAAGACCTTAAATAAACTCATTTTAGAGGAAAAAACGTAGTTGTACTTTGAGTTAGCTTAAAAGCATTCACTCCTTAGGCCGTGTATACTTAGGATTCATTTTATTGTTGGTAGTGTTATTTTAGAAAAATAGTTTGCTTGTCGCTCTTTTTTTTATTAAAAAAACTCAATGTTAAACTAATGCAGCGAAAAAATCATTTTTCAAGTCATTTTGGAAACTTAGTTGCCTTATCAATTTATTTTTCAAAAACGATTCCTTTGCAATGCAGCGGAAACTAGGGAACAATATCAAATTTTATTTAAGCCCGATAGAATGCATTATCCAATTATTATGCTTGAGTAATCCATGCATGCAAAAATCCTCAAAAGAAAAGTGACCAAGCCACATACCATAAATAATTAAAAATTACAAACCAAAACTGATAAAGACTTAATAATACTTACTAAGAATAGTTCAAGGTCCAAGGAGATTCTCCGTATGCCAAGTTCGGTCTTAGTTTCGAGGTTTACTTGAAAAGTTAAACACTATTAGGGAGTGATCTTATGAAAAGCTCAGTGTGAGTCGAACAATGATTTAAACAAACATAAATATCAAATATAGTGAAACATATTAGCTTTATTAGAAAAACACCAAACCATTATAGGAATTTCATATCATTACATAGCCATTATCAATATCGACGTCAAACGGTGTATGAGCATGGGTCATCATTCATTCGAGTAATAATCATTAATTTCGATATCATTCAATACAATAAAATATAATACGTAGCATAAATCAATAATATTCAAATATGTCGTGCACATGATGCAATGTAAAAAGGTCTCTACCCATACTATCCGCTACACACCATGAGTTCCCCAGAACCCATCATCCGAACTCCAACACATTATAGGTTTAAGCCCATTGTGGTTAAAACCATCAATAAGAATATGTAGAAAATTCTGCCAGTAAAAATGCAGACAAGTTGCCAGTAAAAATGTGATAAATCGCCATTCCCCTCGGTACTCCAGGTGCAGTGCACTGACTACGAATAATGCGGACTTAATATGCTGCTGAAACTCTATGGAACTCTTTCGTCAACCACAAAATCCCAACCTAATGCATATGCAATATGCCACACAATCTCATACATAATCATATCTCAATATTTTTTACATTCATTTGACATGCTCAGCATGTCCTCAATAATCACATACTTTCAGTAAATGAAAACAGTGTTCCAATCTTTCAAATTACCATTGTGTTGGTATCAATCAATATCGTTCAATTTCACATACTTTACGGATTTTCATTGTGCATAAATAACACCCTTTTCAGTACACAATATAAAAAATATCTCATGCGTTTAAATCATACATAAGCTTAACATCTCAACACATTATATCATTCAGTCAAACATTCTCATATCTCATAACTCAAATATGCAATTACAAACTCAAACATTCATACTATCAAACTAACAATTTTGCCAACATGTCAATCTTTCAAGGCTCGTTCGGCCACTTACAAAATTAATAATTTGGCTATTAAGCCAATCTAATTAACAAGTTAATTTATCAAATATAACATGATATTTAACATTTTCAAATAATTTGAGCTTAAGACCCATACCTTATTTTTCGCTTCCTCGTAGCATACTAGCGAATCTTCTAATTTTCCTTAATAATTCCTTAAACGAACCTAAACCAAAATTTAGTATAAATTCAATCAATTTACCATTAAACCAGCCCCCAAACTCCCACTTATGAGTTTAAACCAATTTTCGAAATTATAACTATTTTATGAATCTAAACTAGTTAGATTTCTTACACTGTATCGATGCGAACCATACGCACAATCGTTCTTCGCCTTTACAGATGATTTGGGGCTTTTGGGTCAGCACCTAATTCAATAATATACTGGAAAAATCAGTAGCTAGTTAATGATTAAATTTTTTCATTTAATTAATTCATAACCTTTACCCAACAACTATGTCGCAATAACAAACTAGTTATCCTTAATTGCACTTACGCTTCCCGAATTGTGAGATCCGAATGGCTAATTGATCAAGAACGTCTTTCCTTAATTGAACATGTGATTAAATATTGATTAGGAGGATTTAAGAAGTCAATTTAATGCTAAAAAAATATGGCAAGAACCAAGAAACAAAACAACCCCCTTCTTACACATAGACACACGCACCACCACCTATAGTGGCCAAAATTAGGGCTGAATTTAAAACGGTTTGAGATCACATTAAAATCTGGAAAAATAAATTTGAAATAATTTAAAATCCTCCAAATTCAAAATCTAGAAATTTTTATTTTTAATTGACAAGATTAATCAAGAAATTGAAGAGAAGAGATCTTACCCAAGCTAGTTGAGAGAAACGACAATGACACTTTCTTGGCAATGTTCAGGATCGATCTTGGGGTTCAATATTTTATATTTGGGGATGATTTAGGTGAGGATAAATGGTAGAAATAGAGTAAAGGAGGTGATGCACAATCTTGATGCAAAAAGAAGAAGAAAGAGATGGTAAAATGGAAGGTGTAGACGATGACAACAATGAGAGAAAAAAAGAAAATTGAAAAGGAAAGAGGAGAGGAAGAGGGTGAATGGTTAGGGAAGGGAAAAATTGAACTAAATGCTGAAAAATATAATAAAATATTGTATTTATACTTAGGGTTCAAGGGTATGGATGGTACACACACAAAAAAAACAAGGGATCTTGCAAAATTTAAATATTTCACAAGAGAAAGGATTTGAACTTGGGACCTCATTTAATTTTCATACTTTCTCATATTTCTTTTAATCATTAGGTTTTTTCTTCATTCTTGAAATAATTTTGCAATATTTATTTTAAAAATAAGGCATGCCACATGCTAGGGTTTAAGGTAAAATTAGCAAAATAATAAAAAAGGTGAGAGAGAAGGGATTTGAACTTAGGTTTCAAGGAATGTTTCACTAACACTTATCCAACAAATCAACACCTCATTTATTTCCTAAAAATGCATAGATAATATCAGAAATTAAGGCATGACCACTCTCTCTCTATTCACAAACCTAATTTTACTAACCCTCAATTTTTGGGATGTTACAAAATTCCTTTTCCTTTTCTTAAGAAAGTGTAACACCCTAAACTCGACCCAATCACCGGGTCTAAGTTACAGTTTAAATGATAATTATTAGTCGAGTATACATTCCTTAATCATGCTAAAGTAAATTTATATTTTATTCATATATGTACTAATAACAAACAACAGTCCCATCATATATATATTACTACTAGGTTATAAGATATAACATTTAATTATAATATCATTCAACCACCACAAAACCTAACTTATCATGTGCATGACAAATATAAATAAAGATAGAAACCAAAAGACATTGCTAAGGTCGGGATTGTGGATTGGATGCTGAGGTTGATGTCTGGGAATCTCGAATTGATCTCATATGCATACAGGGAGAATAAATTGTATGCTAAGTAAAATACTCAGTGGTATTGCTATAATTTAAGTATGTAAATTAGCATTAACAATTCTACAGAAAGTAAACATTTATGTCTATATACTCTTATCTACCTTATTCTTATAACTTAGAGTTACCAAGCTTTATATTTTCAATATAAAAATAAAGTGTGCAAAACTAACAACAATCTTTCTCACTTCAAACATTAAAATATATAAACATTTCATCAAACTTATTATAATAACATTTTTAATCATAGCATAGCAAAGCATGCCCTTATCGATCCTATTTTTCCAATTTACCACTTCTAATATCACCTAATTCATTCATTTAAATTAATATACAATCATTTCCAGGTTTAGTACAAGTTTACAAAAGCTCAAATATTGTAACTTATTAGATATTATATTTTATACAAAATCATGTACAATTGTAATTAATTCATCAAGTTTACTAACATCTTAGCATAACAAAGTTTTAAACCATTTATAATTCATGTCCAAGTAGCCATATTCAAACAAAAATATATAACCACTCCATTCCTAATCTGAACTCATACCATTTGTGACACATATACTCATTGTAACACCTCTCACCGGTCCGGTCGTCATACCCGAGCTATAGGATGTTACAACTATTAACATAACAATAATAAGAAAATCTGATATCAAATTTTCAACTAAAAATTGAATAAAAACATACATTCACACAAATAATACTTTGCAAACAAAATTGGGTTTAAAATTGAGGTTACGAAAACTCTAGAATTGACCCAAAATCGAACAATGATTATTTTGAAACTTTTACAAAAAGAAGGTCAATTGTGTAGATCAAGGGTCACATGGTCGTGTACCCAGGCCATGTAGCAAGCTGTAATCGTGTAGAACTGGAGTCACACGACCTTATATCTAGACTGTCTAACTCATTGAGGCCGTGTGGGTCAAATTGTCAAATATTTTAAAAAAGTCACACAATTGTGTAGCTAGGCTGTGAAACAAACTAAAGTTGTGTAAAAACTAAATGATCAATATCTATAGTACTCACACGAGCGTGTGGCCAGCCTGTGTGACAATCGAGAACCATGTACTTCTATTATTACCTATTATCCAATAGACACAAGACCGTGTCATCACCCCGTGTGTCGTGTGGACATGCCGTGTGGTGTAAAACATACCATTAATGCCTACACAATACCAAACTCAATCAATAGCTTGCTTATTGAGCAAGTGTACAATCTTGCTTACATTAAGCTTTACCAAAACATGAACCAAAACATCCATTTAAACAATTATAAGATTATTCAAATAATTCTAAATGAAATTGTCATATTTCTAAATCTAAAAACCTATGTACTCATCAACTAAACAAACATAGTTCATCATTTAATAAACACAAACTCATCAACTAAGCAAACATAGTTCATTAACTAACCAAACTCAACCAATTTACAATCAAAATATACTATTCATGCTTCAACCTTTAATAAACACAATGCCAAAGTAACCACTCTATGCACCATACTTGTATCATTCAAATTTAACATCAAAGTAAAATGTCTCATTTTGTACCAAGCATTTCACCTATTTGAACATCTTATGTCACATTCAAACATACCATGAACTCACATTGTTCCATCACATTTTCATACCAAACAACCACATCAATATCAACACTTAAGCTTGGTCACTCATATTCAAAAGTAGCCATTCAAAAACTCCAAGTTTAACTTAATTGTTAATATGCATACACAATTTTGTACATCACAACTCAACCTTATACCATTTCACCTATGATCTCAAACATATCAGAATATTAAAATGACTCCACTAGGTACACGCTCTATTGTATAGTATCATGATGCATATCCAATTTATCCTATAGCCAAATCCCATTCATAAAATCCTCTCAACTTGACTCGGATTCTTAGAACGAATACTCGATTTAGTCAACCTACATCTCATCTGACACCGCAATGTACTATCAAATATCCCAAAATATAAACATGTACATTTAATAGAGTAACCAACTTCTAACTTCATCACATAATTCAATTTATACCCCATCATTCTTATTTCAACATTAATTCATCAATTTATCATGTAACATAACATATTTTAACTTAATTTCTATTAATAGCTTACCTTAATACTATATAATGCAATATATCATGAATATTCATTAACTATAATTAGTTTTGCGTTATAGAAATACAAATCGAAAGTTCGCATCACTCATCGTTGACTCTCGCCTTTTCTTTCCCTTTCAACTATCCTATGTCATTATTAGCTACAAAAAATAATTAAGTAACAGTATAATATCAAAATTTATCCAAACCATATTCAATTACAAGGTATAAATATTTTGCAAACTATTCAATTTAATCCTCTATCTCAGTAACCAGTCAAATTCATACCAATACGATTCAATCAGTCATAATCAAATATCAATTCATCAAATATCCCAAATTGAAATTTATCATATTAAATTTATTAGCTAGTTTATCATTTCTTTACAGTTTAGCCCATATCTCACTTTTTGTATCAAATTGTAAATAATTCAAATTACCATCAAACATACTCAAGTCCATAAGTCAAGTATACAACAATTTAAATATAATCATATCATATGGACTTACCTAGTTAAATAAGCAAACAAGCTGAAACTTTAAGGACTATTAAAATTTTTTGTCTTTTCCCTAATTATTTTTTATTTAGTTCTATTTTCGATCCATATAATTATTCAATTCAATTTATAAATTCCACACATCTTATATCATCCTATTATGTGCATATATCAGTTCAATTTCATTATCCAGATGCCCTCTAAAGTTTTTTTATTTTATTCAATTTAGCCCTTAAAAATAAATTTGTCATAACTTTCAAATTTGAGCTTCGATTTCAAAACCGATCTCAGTTACATCCTTATAAAACCCTATATATCAATAATTATAGAAATAATACACCAATTTCAAATTATGCACCTTAGTCCCTATGTTCAAAAACTAGCAATTAAACTTTACAAACTAGTCCTTTTTCACTTCTAAGCTTAAAATCTATCAATTTAACACTTAAAACTTTTAAATCTCAATTATAACAAATTTGAAAACTTTAATAGTTTAACAAATTGATACATGGGTTAGCTAGATTAAGCTTACACGATCTAAAAAACATAAAAAATATAAGAAAATGATGTTCGATGCATGAAAGGAAGAATAGAAATGTTTTCTCTTTCTTTCCACCATGGTTCATTATATTTCATATTTATTTTATTTTATTATTAATCTTAATTTTATAATATTTTTCTTCATAAATTAACAAAGCTATCTTCCACTATATTTATAAAGTGGTATAATTACCACTTTCGTCCTTATTCCATTTCTAATTAATAAAAATTCATAGCAAATAAAAATTTACTATTTTTATAATTTAGTCCCTATACCTTAATTAATCACCAATTCATCAAAATTACCTATCCAAATTTCAATTCACCTATAATATAACTCCATAAATATTTATTAAAAATATTTACTGTCTCAGTTTATGAAAATGGTGTTCTAAAACTGTATTTTTCGATATCACTAACTTTATGATCATTACACTTGTACCTTTATTAACTATCAATTAAATAAAATTATTAGACCAAACTTTAATATATTTCTTTTGAAAATGGGGTTCTAAAACTGTATTTTTCGATATCACTAACTTTATGATCATTACACTTGTATCTTAATTAACTATCAATTAAATAAAATTATTAGACCAAAATTTAATATATTTCTATAATAGTCTCTTAAATATTAAATAATAATATTTACAAACACAATTTCCTGAAATGGTGTTTCAAAAATTTACTATTTTTATAATTTAGTCCCTATACCTTAATTAATCACCAATTCATCAAAATTACTTATCCAAATTTCAATTCACCTATAATATAACTCCATAAATATTTATTAAAAATATTTACTGTCTCAATTTATGAAAATGGGATTCTAAAACTATATTTTTCGATATCACTAACTTTATGATCATTACACTTGTACCTTAATTAACTATCAATTAAATAAAATTATTAGACCAAACTTTAATATATTTCTATAATAGTCTCTTAAATATTAAATAATAATATTTACAAACACAATTTCCTGAAATGGTGTTTCAAAATTAAAGTTTCCGGCACCACTGGAAATGAGTCATTATAAAAAGCATATTCCAATGTCCAACAAGAAGAAAGCAAAAGAGGTGTTATGCTTTATACAACACCAACTAAGAAGGCTGGGTTAAGCGCTAGTGGCTCTCAAAAGCAAAGGAAAAATGGTAACCCTGATAAAGATAATCTGTAATACGATTATTGTGGGAAGCCACGACATATTAGGGACATGTGTTGGAAGTTATAGAGTCATCTAAAGAAATTGCATCCACTGGAACATTTTATTTAGATGAAATTCAACTCCTCAAATGTCTCCTATCCCAACTTGACTCTTTTTCAAATCCAACATCCAATTTTGTAAAATTAGGTAATCCTTTAATGCTTACATTAATTTTGACTCATGAATTATTGATTCTAGTGCGAATAGACACATGATAGGCTCATCTAAAAGTTTTTTTAAACTACTTCCTAAGTCAAACAAAAGATAATGTCATGATAGCCGATGGGTCTTTTACTCCCGTAACTAGACCAATTTTTGTCAATTGTACACTCAATACTAAACTATCCTTTGTACTACATGTCCCTTGTTTTTCGGTTAATCTTTTATCTATCAGTGGCATCATTAATACCTTAAACTGCAAAATTGAGTTTTTCCTTGATCATTGTATATTCCATGACCTTCAAACAGGGAGGAAGGTTGGCAGTGATAGATTGCATAATGACTTATATATGTTGGAGGGTAGTAGTGGATTTTTTCAAGCTTTTTTAGAGGTAGTAAAGTTATCAACAAAGAAATAATGCAGTGGCATAAGCAGTTAGGACACCCATCATTTTTTGTTATGAGAAAGTTATATCCCAATTTATTTTCAAAGACTTGGTTTGATTCATTGTTTTGTGAAGCTTGTGAGTTTGCTAAACACACTGAGAATTCTTATCCTTTGAAAAATAATAGAAGTAATACTCCTTTTATGACTATTCATTCTGATGTTTGGGGATCAACTTGACATATCTCATTATTTGGTAATCGATGGTTTGTTACTTTTACTGATTGTTGTACTAGGATGACTTGAGTGTATTTGCTAAAATCAAAAAATGATGTGTTTACATGCATTTAATTTTTTCATAAAATGGTGTATACTCAATTTGACGCTAAGATACAATTTGTAGAATTGACAATAGTAAAGAGTACAATTTTGATACCTATTTGAAGACTTATGGGATAATTCATCAAACAAATTGTCCCGGTACTAGTTCACAGAATGGGGTTGCTAAAAGGAAAAATATGCATTTGCTAGAAGTCACTAGATCTTTTATGTTTACCATGAACTTTCCAAAACCATTTTGGGGGGACGCAATTTTTGTAGCCACCTACCTTATTAATATAATGCAACTCAGAACCTTTAATTTCAAGAGTCCCTTAGAAACTTTACAAGGTAAAAATAATTATACTGTTCCTCCAAGGGTATTTGGTTGTGTCTGTTATGTCCATGATCGAAAAGCAAACAAATTAGATTCACGAGCCCTTAAATGGGTGTTCATTGGGTATTCTTCAACACATAAAAGTTACAAGTGTTATCATTCTTCTTCAAGAAGAACTTTTGTTAGTATAGATGTAACATTTAGAGAAACTGATGCCTATTATGATACAACTCAATCACCTTTTCAGGGGGAGAACAATGAGAGAGAAGAAGTGATACCTGAATCAGTAACTATTAAAAAATTTATTCCAGAAAACACCATTGTTCAAGGGGAAACTACTATTTAGGGGGAGATTACTGTTTAAAAGGAGATTGTTGGGCGTTTAGACAAACTGAATTTAAAGAAGTATTTAAGAAAGCTTAGAATAAAAAAGCCATCATACAACCTATTAGGTGCCAAGAATCTTCTTCTTCTAGTGAGTTACCTAATGATTTAGATAAACCTATTTCCCAAAAAAAAGGTGTTAGATCCTGTACTAGACACCTTATGTCTAAACTTTATCTTTTATGACTCATTGTCCCCTTCCTATAAAGCCTTTGCCTTGTTTTTATCCTCTACATTTATTCCATAGGATTGACATGAAACATTTGAAGATCCCAATTGGAAAGAAGCCATGGTTGAATAAATGAAGGCACTGGCAAAGAATGAGACTTGGGAGCTAGTAACTCCTCCAATAGACAAGAATTTGGTGGGTTGCAAATGGGTGTTTACTGTGAAACACAAGTTTGATGGTTCAATTGAAAGGTTCAAAGCCAAATTGATTGATAAAGGTTTCACTCAAACGTATGAAGTGGATTATCAAGAGACGTTTGCCCTTGTTACAAAAATGAACACCATTAGAATTTTGTTATCTTGTACTCCCAATATTAACTAAAACCTACAACAGTTTGATGTGAAGAATGCATTCCTACATGGAGACTTAGAAGAGGAAGTATATATAGAGATTCCTTCTGAATTTGATAATGCAAAAACTCAAAGGAAAGTACGCAGATTGAAGAAAACCTTGTATGGACTGAAACAATCTCCCAGAGCATGGTTTGACAGATTCTGCAAAATTATGATTACTTTTGGTTATCAATTGAGCAATGCCGATCAAACCCTTTTTATGAAACATCACAAGGGTAAAATTACTCTCCTTATTGTATATGTTGATGACATAGTGATGACAAGAGACGATGAAGAAGAAATGACTCGACTAAAACAGTGTTTGGCTCAAGAATTTAAAATCAAAGATCTAAGAAAGTTATAATATTTCTTGGGAATTGAAGTTACCAAGACCAAAGAAAGGTATCTTTATCTCTCAAAGAAAATATATCCTAGATCTTTTGATTGAGACAGGTATGATGGGATGCAAACCTAAAGAATCACTTATAGAAAATAACCATAAGTTGCAAGCTGGAATAGGAGAGTTTGTGGATAAAAAGAGATATCAAAGACTAGTTGGTAGACTAATTTATCTCACACACATTAGACTTGAAATAACATATGTACTCAATTTATACACGACCCTCGTGAGTCTCATATGCAGGCTGTCGTTCTCATTCTACAGTGCTTGAAGTATACCCCGAGAAAATTTCTCCTCTTTTTTAAACATCGTCATCTACAGATAGAAGCTTTTATGGATGTAGATTTGGTTGGATCTCTGGATGATAGGAGGTCTACATTTGGATATTGCACACTTGTGGGGGGAAATTTAGTCACTTGGAGAAGCAAGAAGCAAAGTGTGGTTGCTTGATCAAGTACTAAGGTAGAATATAGAGTTGACTTAAGGTGTTTGCGAGCTACTATGGTTATTAAAAGTTAAGGAAGAATTGAAGTTGTCGAATAAAGGAAAACTATCCTTATATTATGATAATAAGATTGCCATTAGTATAGCCTAAAACCCAGTACAACATGATCGAACAAAGAACATAGAAATTGATCTTCACTTTATCAAAGAAAAATTGATTATCGAAATCCTGGACTTAAGGCTACACTAAAGGACTCAACAACAGAATTTATCACAATTTGGTCTACAAGTTGGGCTTGTGTGATATCTATGCACTAACTTGAGGGGAAGTGTTGACTATTGGTAGGCTTGTTAATCAAGACTGATCTGATTTCTTAAGGCTAAAGTATTGGGATTTTATTGTGAAGATTGTATTTTCTTATGTAGTTTAACATATTTCTGTATTTATATCCATGTAAATACTTGAGTGAATTATAAGAAAAAGAATTCCTATTTTCAACAGAATCAATAGAAGCTTTTACTATAAAACTCAATTCGTCGGTTTTACCTTCTGATTCCTAGGATATAAATTTGATTGGAATGGATCTTAATGACCTTTGTTTGCAAGTGATTAAAATTTTCATAATTAGTTTTCGTTTGTTAGACTTATTGTTGTCATTTGATTGTACATATCAAATACATGCAGGCGATGAATTTCTTTGCTGGATTATTGCTACTTATGATGCCTGAGGAAAATGCATTTTGGTAGGTTCAAGTAGCTTTTATATTGCTTTCTGAAAGTTGTTATTTCTATTTAGAAATACGTTATAAATTTCTATGTTGTCTCCGACATGTATTTAGACATGAGTATGGCAATATGACTCCAAATACAATGAAAAAGTTAGAAAAAAGTATTAAACAAACTCATGTCAAATGCATACTGTTGTACAGTATTCATACTCAGGTCATAGTAACATAGGTAAATTTTACCCTAGAATGACTATTGGGTGTGCAGAACCACTTTTGGCTAACTGTTAGACATATGCATATACTCATCATTGTACAAGAATAGCTAGGTCACCTTTAAAGACTGATTTCTTTCAACTTATTTCAGGACCTTGGTAGGCATTATTGATGATTACTTTAAAGGGTACTATACAGAGGAAATGATAGAATCTCAGGTTTTTAATTTTGTGTTAGAATTTCTTTTTTATTATTATTTTTTTTCTAATGATAGAAAATTTCTCTAGTTTCTTTTATGTTTAGCATTTATCTTCATGGTTACCATGATATTTCAGAATTTTTAAAGTGATTTGCCAATTTACAAACTTGTAATTCTAAATATTTCTATTTTATAGGTTGATCAACTTGTGTTTGAAGAGTTGATGCGTGAAAGATTTCCCAAATTGGGTTGTTTACTTTTTAAGTTTTTATTTATTAATCACCTTTACAAGTATTTTGTGAAACAATTTGGGTGACTTTCAATTTTTGGTCTACGCTTCTGGTGCAGCCAGCCATCTGGATTACTTGGGAGTGCAGGTGACATGGCTTTCTGCACCTTGGCTTTTCTCCATTTTTATTAATATACTTCCATGGGAAAGTGGTAAGATTTAAAGTGGAAATGCAAGTTCGATTTAATTCTTTCTTCATTCAAAATGTTTATGCACTCTCTTTGCTAGAAATCATGTTTACCTTGTAATGGATTCCTCTATCTCCAGTTCTTCGCATTTGGGATGTGATTCTATTCGAAGGAAATCGTGTTATGCTATTTCGAACAGCCCTTGCTTTGATAGAGTTATATGGTATTGAGATTTTATATTTATGAAATATGTGAAACATTATATATGGATGGTGAATTCAAAAACTAATCTAGTAATGTGACATTTTACTCTAGGTCCTGCGTTAGTTACAACTAAAGATGCCGGGGATGCCATCACTTTGCTACAATCCCTTACTGGCTCAACGTTTGATAGTAGCCAACTTGTTTTAACTTCCTGCATGGGGTTTTTATCCGTGACTAATGCTAAATTATACGAGTTGAGTGAAAAGTATAGACCAGATGTGCTACTAATTGTTGAGGAAAGAACAAAAATAGCCCGTCAGGTTTGGAAAGATTCAAAAGGACTTGCATCTAAGCTATACAATTTTAAGCATGATCATGAATCGTTGATGGAAGAAAGAAAGTCGGCTAAAGATTCGGTTGATGAAGATGCATCTAAATTAGAGCCTCGTTCATTATATCTAGATGAATTGCTCTCTAGCCTAAATGCAGATTCGGAAGTCGATTCCCTACCAAACCTTCAGGAGATGGTACTTTTAATTAATGCATTTCAAACCTAGTTACCTGGACTGAGCTGTAATTGTACTTACTGAACCCATTTTAAGTTTCTAACAGTGTTTAACTTTTGATTAATTTATGGATATTAATAGCCACTATGCAACTCCTTTGAAGTTTCAATCATTAATAGTTTATGTTCAGGTTGGTTGGATGAAGGTTGAGTTGTTTAGGTTGCTTGAGGAAACAAGAGTTGCTGTACTCCGGTTAGTATATTCTACAATCCTTGGTTTCTGATTCTTGATGCTATTAGGCTTTCATTAGAAATTTCATTTTTCTCCATCATAAACGTCTCATCATTTAAGGAGTTGCTTTATCCATTATAGCTATGAATGAAACTGCATCTTGTGGAACTATAGATAGCGGTCTGCTTCAAGAAATAGGATAAATTGTCCATGATATTGTTGAAATGCTTCTACAACTTATCTTTTTACTTGTAACTACGGTTCCTGTTGTTTTCCAGAGCTGAGGAGTTAGAGACAGCACTTGTGGAACTGGTCAAAGAAGATAACCGGCGTGAATTAAGTGCAAAGGTATAGGTAAACTTATTTGTACCAATATCTCGT
The DNA here is from genome assembly GCF_007990345.1 of Gossypium hirsutum. Classification (NCBI taxonomy): domain Eukaryota; kingdom Viridiplantae; phylum Streptophyta; class Magnoliopsida; order Malvales; family Malvaceae; genus Gossypium; species Gossypium hirsutum. The sequence continues at coordinate 43,471,054 of NC_053440.1, read as the reverse complement.
TAGATAATTTGCTCAGCGAAAATACTTTTTCTGTAAGCTTTGGGCTACTCCAGTTGCTTGTAGGGTTTAAATTTTGTTAATAATTTTGTAGATTGAAGAGTTGGAGCAAAAGGTTGCTGATCTACACCAAGGTCTTGCCGATAAGAAAGAACAAGAAGCTGCAGTTCATAAGGTATAATTTTGCCTCTTCTCTAATTTTTTTTCCTAGAATTATGGCTTAACTCTTATTCTATTATGAGTCATTAGTGATTTTTAGTTTCCATGTGCTACAGGTTCTGATGCAGCTAGAGAAAGAGCAACTAATAACTGAAGACGCTCGTAAACATGCAGAACAAGATGCAGCTGAGGAGAGAAACGCAGTTATCGTGCTTCAGGTTCTTATCGTTCCTGATGTCCTAGCTATCACAGATAATGTCAAACCATAGATTTCATATATTTTCATGTAGGAGTGAAAGTCGAAAGGCAAGTTCAAAGACATTCAATTATATACCAAGTAGGAATCTGTTCTTTCTATTTAAGCTACTAATAGGAAAATTGTTCCACTGACAACTTCATGACTGGTTAAGCTATCGAAATAGTTCATGTATTCATGTTATCCTCTACTTGATATGTTGTATTCTCTTGAATTGTTTTGAGTCTTTCACTATAGGAATTGATGTTGGTTCCATTCTTATATTCTTTAATTCTGCAATTCATTTTAAGATGCCTTATAGTGGCTGCTATTTTCTTTTCCGTGCTTAGATTAAATTCAAGGTCCCTTAAGTCGATTTTTCTTTTGTGACTATATCAATTCTCAATCGGAAGTAATTTGCAGGAAAAATACGAGAAAGCTATGGCTTCTATTGCTCTAATGGAGGATAGGGTGGCTATAGCAGAATCAATTTTGGAGGCTACCATGCAAAGTGAACCTGGCCTAACTAAAGTACCCTCTCCTCCACAGTAAGAAACCCTTTAAGCTTCATTCTCTTTTAGCATTAACTCACTTATGTACAAAAAAGGCGAACACTCTAAACATCAAGATCCATACCTCCAATTCTTTATCCTTCCTTGTATTGAAAATGTTTTGAAAAATTTTCAGTCATCTTAATGTTGATGAAGAGGATTGTGGACCACATAAAATGCAAATAACATAGGTGCATAATGTGACCTGACCCTTAAGATGTGTCCATAAGAAACAATAGCTATATATCACTATATTGTAGAAATTGGCACAAAGTCCTTTTATTATAAGATTCCAATCAAGGTAATAGCTTGAAATGCTTTTATACAGATCTAAAACATGATATGGAATGATCCATTTCATTCAATTTCTTTTTTCGGTGTTTCCCCGAAACAGAAGGTAAAGATATCTCAAAAGTGCATTCCTGACAGGAATAAGATTGTAAAGCGTTGGCAAATTATGGTTGAAAACAATCATCTTTTTTAAGTTTTAAAACTAAGATTTCTAATGACATTTAATTCTCTAATCGACAACGGGATAATGCTATGCTGCAGTTGGATGCATGTTATGAATGTTGTTTGCTTAATGGAGAATTTCCTACAAGTTTCTAGATGTCTTACAAAGATAGCTTGCTTTTGTAGGACTCAACTAGATAGTGCAAGAAGAAAGATTGAGGGGCTGCTGTCATTTGGACTTAAATGGCGTGACAAGAGCAAGGTAAATATTTACATCGCCAATTTTCCATGTTTTACTCTGTGAAAATATCAATCTCTTTCTTTAAAATAAGGTTAATGGTGCTTAATATTGTTCCAGAATTTTCTGTTAGGTTTTAGAGTTTAGGAAATGTTGTTTGCCTATCTTCTATTCCTTAATTTGAATACCTTAAACTTGGAATATTTGACATAGCAGGGCAAATCCGAGGAATCGACAGAGGGTAAATCCAATTTAAACACCCAAGACAAAGAGAACCCTAGTCATGGGTAGCCCTGGTTTTGTGTTACCTTTTCAGTTTGTGCCTCCACTGCCATGGAAGCTACTACTATGCATCTGTATTGGTTTTTAATTGTTTATTTGTAGTTTTATGAATATATTAGCAAATTAATGGTAAGAGAGGGGTCTATTTGTATGAAGTATCAATATGAACCCAGGTATACTTGATTGATTTGAAGATTAATCTATTATGCAACAACATATTATATAATATTCAATCTCCTTATTATCGTAACTACTATTATTTTCAATATCAACGAAACCAATTTCACTATCCATCCAAATCGACCCTAATTCAAATCTTTCAAATTAAATCTTTCGTAATACCATAAGGATGTAATAATGGGTTTTAAACACTTACTCATAAAGAGACTTATGATTTGATATAAGTGTAGGCAAATGATTAGTGGAATACACAGAAGTTTTAAAGGTATTAGCCTTGAATTTGAAGGGTAAGCTGGCATGGTGAAGGAGAGCACCTTTAGTTGTTAGAATGTAATGGCTCAGCATAGCCAATATGTTGTGAGCTGTGTAGGCAGGGCCATGATCTCACAAGTAGTAAGAGCTTGAAATTCTACACTCTACTCTGCTTGAAAGCTTTAATAGGCTTTTTTTCTAAAGAATTAGCTAATAAGTTTCTATCAAGTAGATTTAAAATATATTTTCGTTGGCAAAGATGAAGATACCTAGTAGATGATCAGGTAACTTCAATTCCCAAAAAATTATGCAACTGATGAACAAAGTATTCAAGATTGGTTGAAGCACTTCCCGTAACGATTATATCATCCACATATACCAACACATACATACAAGAGGTATCCGTTATCCGAACAAACAAAGAAGCATCAGATTTAGACAACTAAAAATCAGCGGAGATGAGAAATTATTTTAACTTGTCAAACCATGCCCGTGGTGCTTGACGTAGACCATATAGAGCTTTTGACAAACGACATACCAAACGTTCACCAGTAAGGTCATATTGCATATATCCAGGGGGCTGATGCATGTATACCTCTTTAGTGAGATCACCATTCAGAAAAGCATTGTTGACATCAACTTGACCGAGTTGCTAGCCTTTAGAAACAGCAAGGGATAAGATAATTTAAATAGTAGTAGGTTTAACGACTAGACTAAACGTTTCCTTAAAATCACACCCAGGGACCTGAGAGCACCCTTTTGCTACTAAACGAGCTTTACGACGAGCGATAGAACCATTAAGATTTTTCTTTACTTTGAAAAACAACTCACAACCAATAGCCTTCCAACCATGTGGTAAGGGAACTAAAGTCTAGGTGGAGTTACGCATCAAAGCATCATACTCAGCTTGAGCAGCAAGTCACCATTCCGGACTAGCAAACACTTTCGTAATTGTGCGTAGCTCAGAATCAGAAGCCTCAATTGAGAATGTCTTGGGTTTAAAAACCCCAACTTTGGACCAAGTGACCATAGGATGAATATTTCTTATTTTCAGAGGATCACAGGAAATAGCTTGAATGGTAGAAGACAGAATAGGAGGACTGAAGTCATTAGGCAATTCAAAAACATCATTTTGCATACAAGCTATATCCAAGGTAGCCGGAGATTCGTCAAGTGTAACAAGCCGGGATACAACACCATGAGGCTCAATAGGAGTCAAGGAGGTAGGAGGGGAGGAATGACTGAACCTAGAAGTGAAGGATTGAACAAGGGGAACACAAGTGGAGACAGACCTACCAGACAGAAAGAACATCACAGTGTGTGTAGGTAACAAAAATCGTTGTTCATTAAACACAACATGACGAGAAACAATTATTTTACCAGCTAGAGTAAGATAAAAATACCCTTTATGCTGAGAATTATACCTCAAAAACATGCACGACTGAGAGCGAAATTCTAGCTTATGATTATTAAACGAACGTAGATATGAAAAACAACAACAACCAAACACACAGAAGTGATCATAGGACAAGTCCTGCCCATAAAGAACCTTATAAGGAGACTGACCTTTCAACACAAGCGTTGGTAGCCTATTTATTAGATGAACAACACAACAAAAGCATAACCCAAAAAGTTCATGGGTAAATTCTCTTGAGCCAAAAGAGTAAGACCAATCTTAACAATGTGTCTATGTTTACGTTCGACAACACTATTCTGTTCAGATGTATGTGGGCACGAGAACTGATGAACGATCCCATGATTTGCTAAAATTTTCAAAAAAGCACAAAACTCACCACCCCAATCACTCTGAAATTGTTTAATTTCCTTTCCAAACTATGTTTGGACCATCTTCTAAAAATAAATGAAACAATCAACAACCTGTGACTTATGACAAACAAGATATATCCAAGTAAACCGACTACACATGTCAACAAATGAAACATAGTACCAATTATTGCTACAAAAAATAGATGCATGTCCCCATAGGTTGGAGACAACAAAGGCAAATGGATCAACATATTCAGTATTAGACTTTGTAAAGGGCAATTTATGAAATTTCCCCTTTTTGCAAGCAATACATAAAACATCAAAATTTTTCTTAGATGACACAATCTGACATTTATCCAAAACAGACTTTACAATCAAACCAGAAGGATGCCCAAGTCGAAAGTGCATAAGGTAAACGCAGTGCTGTCATCAAATGCAGATAGAGGACTAGTGTTGTTAACAGACGAAAATTAGCAACTGGAACAGGACCAACAGGGAAAAAATGATAGAGCCCATCACGAGCGTGGCCTCGTAGTAAGATTTCCCGAGTCTGTATGTCCTTAATAACACAGTGAGTCAAATGAAACTCAAAGAACACGTTAATTTCTCTAGCAAATTTAGAAACAGATAGTAGATTCTTTTGTATATTCGACACACACAACACATTGGATAACATAATCTCAAACACATGAAATTTTTACAAGAGTCTCATTGCCCATTAAGAGAGAAGAATTACCTAAGTATGGAGTGGACGCATTCAAGGTAGAAGCTTTCTTGAAAACATGATGTGTAACACCTGAATCAAGATACCACGACGAAGTCCCTATAGGTATAGGAATATACGAGTCACTATTATCAAAATTAGACCCAAATTGGGCCGTGTTTACATTAGAACCACTAGTTTCTGAGAAGTGAAATGCATGCAGATCGAGAATTTTAGGTAACCCAGTATAGTGTGAGGGATCAAAAAAATCAAGAACTAACCCAGAAATAAGGTGCGCCCTCGGTCTCGTAGACCATGGTAACCGAGACCTATTATACGAGTCAGGAACACTTCCAGTGGACGGCCCAATACCTTGGCCAAAATCAGATGGGCCCTCAAAAGTAACACAATTGACATTCGACCCAATATAGTGACTTGTACCAAAAAACCCAACTGCACCATTAGCAGGCCCAATCTGTTGCCAGGTACCACCATGACCAGGCCCAATCTGTTATCTGGTACCACCATGACCAGGCCCAACCTGCTGATTTGACGCAAGAGGCCTATAACCAAAGCCTGTAGAAATCGTCCTAGCCGCACCAACGCATGGCCCAGAAGCTTGGTCTGCCCCTATTGGCCTAGTAACGCCTTCAAGTGGCCCAAAATGATGGCCTGCATTATTATCCCACACAGTAAGAGAGTTAGTAGAAGCCCTAGGGATCTTCATTCAAGTGGTCGCATGAGAAGGAGCATAACCCCACCAACCACCTAGATTGAACCCCGGTGACACCTTTGGCAAATACGACTCGACCTGACCAGGAACAGCCAGGGAAAAGTAAAGCCACCATGACCACCGTGAGTACTCTCCGTAGGCATAGAAAACCCCGCAATCGAGCCATACACAGCACAGGTCACTGGCGCTGGATTCGTCGCCAAAGGAGAATTATCATATTTGCGATTAAAATGGTAAAGACACCATTGAGCCACGTGACCAAATCTGCCACAAATCTAACATTGAACTCGTGGGCGACAACACCTTCCACGGCGGCCACCAAATATGTTCCGTCGTTGATGGCACTTGAGCGACTTCCACCAGATGAGTGCGAATCGGCGTTTCCTACACCACACGAGTAAGATGCGTTTCATATTCTAATAACACATCTACCAGTTTTTACAATGGAAGTGGCTCGGATGAGAACAAATTAAGTGTGAGCACGACATCATACTTCAACGAAAGCTCCATCAAAATGATCTTCACTTTCTTCGCCTCCGAGATTCGTGATCCAGACGTGTTGAGCAATGCACAGGTATTTTGAATCTTCACGACATATTCTTTGTTCGTCATGTGGCCTTTCTTGATAGACTGAAGCTCATGATGTAGGCAAGACAACTTCGCACCGATAGCGGTGGCGAACAGACGAGTCACCATGCTCCAAACATCACAGGTAGTTTTAGCATCTGTAAAAGATGATAACAGAGATCCATTGATAGTGGATAGTAGCCAAGACGCAAGTAATTTGTCTTGTTGAAGAAAGGCTGAAGCCTCTATATTTGGAACCAGGGAGCCTTCTGGCGACAACACAAATCACGGCGGAGCTGGTAAAGTGCTTTCGATAAATTCAGTCAATAATCAACCTTATATCCTGCTGCCATTGAACAAAATTAGATTCATCTAACTTGATTGTATCATGTCTAGGAAAAGATTGGATTAACCTAGAGCCGGTGAAGGACAAACTACCACGAGAGGCAGAGGCAGAATCAGAAGTCGTCATGAACACACATAGCAGAAACAAGGCCCAAGAATTCAAGCGACTGATACCATGAAAGAATTACCTAAAGAATACTTAATAGAAACTAAAGAATGATTTCTTTGAGGGAAAAAACACTACCTCTTTGTTTATAAACTTTATTATTTATATACACATATGAACAAAATAAAGGAAATAACTGCTGTTAATAGCCTTCATAACAACTTAACAGATCCTGACCAACTTCTCTTAATAGATTACTTTAACAATGTGCACAATAAGTAAAGGATGAAAAAATAAAAAGTCGGTAATGCCAATGTACCGCAAAGAAAAAGAGAGAAAAATAAAGAACACACAGATTTTATGTGAAAACCATTTCGAGAAAAAAGCCACAAGCAGAGGAGAAGATGATTCACTATGTAGAATTCGAATGATTACAAGAGGAGTAGGCTATGTCTATTTATAGGCTTGTAAAACCATATTCTAATAGGAGTGTAGTAAGATTGAAACACCTTATTCTAATCAATGTCAAATAGATGGAGCTTAATAAGGTTTAAAAAACCTTATTCTAAAATAAAATAAAATAAAAGAAGTGTAGTTCTATATGGATTTTACTTTTATTTTATTTTACCAATGTATTTTATTTAAATAAGGATTCGGGTCACTTAATTCTAACAATCTCCCCCTTGACACGAATTCTCAATGAACAAGTTCTTCATCGTGAACTCTCAACAAACAAGTTCTCCACCTCTTCCATAAAACCCCTTAAGGGTTTAACTTCAACAATGAACACCAACCAAGCCTAAGCAATGCTCAAACTTGGTTATAAGAAGTGACTTAGTCATCATATTTGTAGGATTTTCATGAGTACTAATTTTGCTCACAACCATATCACCACGAGTAATAATATCAAGAACAAAATGATACCGAACATCAACGTGTTTTGTTCTCTCATGAAACATTTGATCGTTTGTAAGGAAGATGACACTCTAATTGTCACAAGATACTGTACTGATTTGAAGGTCTTCATTGAGTTCACTAAAGAGTCTCTTCAACCAAATGACTTCTTTACAAGCCTCAGTAATCTCCATGTACTCAGCTTCAGTGTTAAACAAAGCAACTGTAGTTTGCCAAATGGCTTTCCAACTGATTGCACAACATCTGATTGTAAAGACATAACCTGTGAGAGATCTTCTTTTATCAAGGTCTCCAGCAAAATCAGCATCAACATACCTAATGACTCCATCTCTATTTTTTCCAAACTGTAAGCAAACATCAGTAGTACTTTGTAAGTATCTTAAAATCCAATGAACTATTTTCCAATGTTCTTTACCGAGATTCACCATGTATCTGCTAACTGTACTGACTGCATATGATAAATCTAGACGTGAACAAACCATAGCATACATGAGAGATCCCACTGCACTAGAATATGTAACATATGACATGTACTCAATCTCATCATCTGATTGTGGAGACAAAGCCGATGAAAGTTTGAAATGGGCTGCTAAAGGAGTACTAACAGGCTTAGCACTCTGCATATTAAACCTGCAAAGAACTTTCTCAATGTACCCCTTCTGACTTAGGTACAATTTACTTGCTTTTCTTTCTCTGAGAATCTCCATACCAAGTATCTTCTTTGCTGGTCCTAAATATTTCATCTCAAATTCTTCACTTAGTTGGGCTTTAACTTTTCTTATCTCTCATTTATCTTTCACTACGATCAACATGTCATCAACATAAAGGAGTAGATACACAAAAGAACTATCACTGTTTTTCTTAAAGCAAACACAACTGTCAAAGCTACTTCTTTTGAAATCATGAGAAGCCATAAAGGAATCAAACCTCTTGTACCACTGTCTTAGTGACTGTTTCAAACTATAAAGGGATTTTTTCAGCAAGCAAATATAGTCCTCTTTTTTTGAGACTGTAAAACCCTCTGGTTGTTACATGTAAATATCCTCCTTAAGTTCTCCATGCAAAAATATAGTTTTTACATCTAACTACTCAAGCTCCAAATCATGCATGGCCACAATACCAAGAAAAGCTTGAATCGAACTATGCTTCACAATTGGGGAAAACATATCTGTGAAGTCCACTCCTAGAATTTGATTGTAACCCTTTGCAACAAGCCTTGCTTTATATCTGGGTTTTTCAAATTCTAGAGTCACTTCTTTCTTTTTAAACACCCATTTACAACGAACAACCTTTTTACCTTTAGGAAGTTTCACAATATCCCATGTTTTGTTTTTGCGGAGTGATTCCATCTCCTTTTGCATAACAAACATCCACTTTTCTGAGTTTTCACAGCTAACCGCATCAGAATAATTAGATGGCTCTTGATTTGCATCTATATCTTCAGCTACATTTAAAGTATAAGCAACTAGATCAGCCTCGACATACTTCTTTGGAGGTTTAATTTCTCTTCTAGTTTTATTTTTAGCGATAAGAGTATTGTGGTGAAGAAGCAACTCTATTTTGGATTTTTGTATTGGCTTGAGGAGTCGACTCTATTATAGATTCTGGATTAATCTAATGCTCCACCTACTTTTGATTTTCTTTATTGGAAGAGCCTTTAAGAGATAAGTTAGGTAGCATAGCAGTTTCATCCAAAACAACATCTTTACTAATCACAACTTTTCTATTTTCAGGACACCATAACTTATACACTTTTACACCAGCTTTATAACCAAGAAAAACACATTTAATAGATCTCAGTTCTAATTTTCCATTATCAACATGAGCATACGCAGTTTACCCAAAGATCTTTAAATTAAAATAGTCAGCAGGATTACCAGACCATACCTTTTGTGGAGTTTTATTCTCAATGGCAATGGATGGAGATCGATTGATCAAAAAATATGTAGTAGAGGCTGCTTCGGCCCAAAACAACTTTGGTAAGTTGGCATTTAACAACATACATCGAACCTTCTCCATGATCGTTCTGTTTATTCGTTATGCAACGCTGTTTTGCTGTGGAGTATGACGAACTATCAAGTGTCTCACGATCCCTTCTGACTTGCACAGTTTATTAAACTTATCAGAACAAAATTTTAAGCCATTGTCTGTGCGAAGGTATTTTATTCATTTTTTCGTCTATTTTTCAATCATAGTTTTCCAAAACTTAAAAGCAAAAAACACATCATTTTTCTACTTCAGGAAGAACGCCCAAACTTTTCTAGAAAAATCATCAATAAAAGTTAGTATATAATTAGCTCCACCTCTTGAAGGCACTCTGGATGGCCCCCACAAATCAAAATGAATATACTCCAATGTTTCCTTCGTGTTATGGATTCCTCTAGTGAATCGAACTCTCTTTTGCTTCCCAAAAACGCAGTGCTCACAGAACTTCAGTTTGCAAGTTTCTTGGCCATCAAGAAGTCCTCTTTTGCTCAATTCTGCCATGCCATTCTCACTCATATGCCCTAGGCGCATATGCCAAATTTTAGTAATATCATCATCTGACAAGGAAAAGAAAGCGACAGTTGCATCACCAATAACAATAAAAGCCTGCAGAACATATAACTCGACAGTCTTTTTCTGCCCTTTCATCACAACAAGTGAACCTTTGAAAATCTTCAAAACCCCACTTTCAGCTCTGTATTTGTACCTTTTTGAATCAAGAGCACTCAACGAAATTAAATTTCTCTTCAATTCTGGAACATGTCGTACGTCACAAGTGTTCTAACAACTCCATCAAACATCTTAACTTTAATTGTTCCAACACCTGCGATTCTACATGAAGTATTATTTCCCATCAAAATAACACCTTCAGACACTATTTCGTAAGTTGTAAACCAATCTCGATTGGGACTCATATAGAAGGTGCTACCCGAATCAAGGATCCACTCATCGCTTACTTTAGAATTGTTGACAGAAGCGACTAGAAGTTCACCATCGCTGTAGTCTTCTACAACATCAGCTTTGCTAGAATTTTTTGGTTGTTTTCCATTTTGATTCGCAGCCTCCCTTTTGATCTTGTTCTGTAGCTTATAACACTCAGATTTAATGTGCCCTTTCTTCTTGTAGAAGTTACAAGTTTTACCTCTGTTTGAAGACTTCGATCTACCCTTAGATTTACCGTAAGGATTCCATTCCTGTGTCCTTCCACGATCATCATCAGCATTCCGATCTTGTCTCCACAAACAATTAGACCCTCTCCCTGAGAGTTGGTTTTAACCATAAGATGCTTCATCTTATCATACGAGGTTAAAGAATCATAAACCTCATCAACTGTGAGAGACTCGCGACTATATAAAATCGTATATCTAAAGGTTGAATAAGATGGGGGTAACGAACAAAGTAGAATCAACCCTAGATCTTCTTTATCATGAACCTCCATGGCCTCCAAGTTTGAAAGTATTTCTTTAAACACTGTTAAGTGTTCGTGCACAGACGCACCTTCCTCCAAAAGATGAGCATAAAGACGCTGCTTCATATGCAACTTGCTAGTTAGAGTTTTCGACATACATATTTGTTCCAACCTCTTCTATAATCCAACAGCAACCTTCTCCTTCATCACATCCTGCAAAATTTTGTTAGACAAATACAGATGTAACTATGTTAACGTATTTCGATTCTTGCACTTCTTCTCTTCCTCCGTCAATGTTGAAGGCATCTTATCTACCCCTAGCAGGGCTTCCTCTAAGTTCATCTATGCAAGAAATATCTGCATCTTTATCTGTCACAACGCGAATCTGGTGTTGCGATGCAACAGTGAAATTTCATACTTCAAAGATGCCATTACCGTGATTGAGATGAACAACCCGAAAGCCCGGATACCAATTTGAAAAAAATAGAACGTCGGTAATGCCAATGTACCGCAAAGAAAAAGAGAGAGAAAAATAAAGAGCACACAGATTTTACGTGGAAACCCTTTCGGGAAAAAAACCACGTACAAAGGAGAAGATAATTCACTATATCAAATTCAAATGATTACAAGAGGAGTAGGCTATGTCTATTTATAGGCTTATAAAATCATATTCTAATAGGAGTGTAGTAAGATTGAAACACCTTATTATAATCAATATCAAATAGATTGAGCTTAATAAGGTTTAAAAAACATTATTCTAAAATAAAATAAAAGAAATGTAGTTCTATATGGATTTTACTTTTATTTTATTTTACTAATGTATTTTATTTAAATAAGAATTCGAGTCACTTAACTCTAACAAAGGATGCAATACAGTTGGCCTTAGATATGGTTTATTAGTGTCATACCAATATACATAGTAGCTGACAAAATTTTAGAAAAGATGCTATAGTAGTACATGATTTATCGGAAAAGAATAAATTATGTCTCATAATCTTTATAATATCAAAACTATAATTTAATCTGTAATATAATATTTAGTGGTTAAATCATTTAAGTTGCATATTTTAAATTAGAAATTTAAGTGATAATTAATTCTATAATATAGTAGTAAATAATAATATTTTATAACCAATTAATAGCATAAGCATAAAAGTAATAATAAATAATTTATAATCAAGTGAACAATATTATGTATAAAATAATAAATTATATAACACATTAAAATAAATGATTGATAATAAAAAAATAATTGTAAGTACAACTGTAAAATCTTATATATCTTATTAATTAAGTACAATTTTAAAATATTATTTACTCCAAATTAATTAATAAAGTTCTATTTTAAAATATTATAATATTTATATTTTAAATAATTCATTGTAAATACATATAGAAAAAAATTTTAAATTAGATAAAGACTACATATTTATTTGTATCAATATTATGCTTTAAATTTTGATTATACTCATTTATATTTTGAAATTAAATTTAAATTTTATATAAATTTAATACAACTATCATATATTTTTTAATAAAATTTATCAAATAAATTTAAGAGATTATGACATGCGTAGCTGTTGTAATAAAAATTAGTATGTACATATATAGCATCATAATAATCTACATAAATTCTTGGCATAACAATAACCCAAAAGTTTAGGATGTAGAAAAACTGAAACACGACAGTACTGAAGTTTGTTACTTATTATGTAATGGAGAAAACAATTAATTAAAGAGAAAAGAATGTAATAAGGTGAAGGCAGGAAGTCTGAAAAACTGCCCTTCATCAAGCAGCTTTAGTAGCACAAAGTTGTTATATATATATTGTGAGCTTCGTAGTCAATCTCCCCAGTGTACTCGATTAGAGCCTTTAACGAAACCGAATATGAAGTTGGAAGCTCTTATCATCACTTGTCTTTGATTGCAGGTGAGTTGGAATCGGGATCTGAGGCGGCGGTCACATGATTTGTGTTTCTAAGTGGCATCTCATGGTTATGTTTACCTTCATATGTTGTAATGAAAGCTCTTGGATCATCTGATGCTCTTTCCACATGCTTCCGCACGTTGCATTTTACATTAGTGCATCTGTAGTAACTTCTGCAGGGGAAATTACCATCACCAGTAAGAATACAAGGCTTAAAACTAATATATATATATATATGATGGATAACTTCAACAAAGCTGAATTTCAACCTGGGATATGGATTTCCCTTCACCACCTTCTGCCCATATTTTCTCCATCGAAACCCGTCCCCCATAATCTCAGAATCAGTACAACTTTGCACTACCACACGAGGTTCTTGTATGCATTCCCCTAAGGTGCCCACTTCACTTGATTGATTCTCATTTTTCCTGATCATGGTTATTCAACATAATTCAGTTCGATTTTCTTAATGCTTTTGGTTTAAGAAAATCATGTTATTCTTACCTTCTTTTACTTTTAGATTCAACATCTGCTCCCTCCTTGCTTGCTTCTTCACATTCCCCACTAAGACCAGTGGAATTTTCAGAAGCTCCACCGGTGGTAACATGTTCGTAAGGTGCCAGAGCTTTGACTTGATAAGCCGGAAGCACAGACAACCTGACTTCACTATGATTTTCAGCTCTAGTTTCAGAACCTTCGTTCCTTTCATTATGATTATTACTCCACAAGGAGTTGTTGGCATCTTGACCGGTTCCATCACTTGTAACTCCTAACCCTTGGGATGAGTTTCGTTTTGGAGGCTGAGGCTTTGGATGATTGTGTTCACCTTTGTAAACGATTTCAGCTATTTGGCCATCAAGTGATCTTTCGACTTTCTTCTTTACAGGACAATTCGGATGCGTACACTTATAGTAGCTTCGCGGATATTCGCTCCCTTTCACTTGCTTTTGTCCATATTTCCTCCAGTTATACCCATCGTAAGAAGGTCGATCGCTATTTGCCACCGCAGGTAATACTTTTGGGTCCTCCTCCATATTTTGAGATCCCACCTTCGAAGGTTCACTTGTCTGATCTGTTTCTGCCTGTGATGGAGCATTCTGATGATGATTTGGTCTAACTTGGGCTCTCATCTTCTCCCAGTTTGCATACTCAACTGGTGCCTCCATTGATTGCAGTCTCTGTTGGTTGCTAGCACTGAAGTTTCCCTGTAAAGAAAATCCAATCATCTCCACGAGTACGGCATGAGCATTTGATGGGACAGAACTGAGCAATCAAATAGTCAAGAAAGCAAAAGAAATTGCTAGACATTGATTGTTAATATTTATACCATGTTTGCTAACAGAGAAACAGTTGTCTTTGATACAAGCTTTGCCTGCGGTTTGTACACTACGGTAGGCTTGACATCGGATTTCGAAACCTTATCAGATGAGATAGAAATACCTATTCTGGACTGCTCTGCCTGAAATTGTGAAACAAGTAAAAGATGAGAGGTAGAAAGACCCTGCAATGAGAAAGCTATCCAGTTGAAGTAAGGGAAAACCTGAGAAGAAACCATAGCAGATGGAGCACGATTGACTACTGGCTTGAACCTCACTGTCTTTGGCCTTATTGCAGGCACTATGTTTGCGGAGCAAGCATTAGGGGGTGAGGCATTAATAGCCCCTGCAAGGAGCTCCGAGAAAGACTTAAAACTGGAGCAAGTAGGCCTTGAAGCTACTGGTTTAGCTATGACTATCCTCTCTGCTTCTTTAACCTCCATTTCAGTAATTGTGTGTATTATATTTCACTTTAGCATAATGTGCCTTGGAAACCCAATTTATACCACTCCTTGACCTCAATAAAGCTCAAAACCAACATATTACACCTACAAGCAGCAGGGTTATATAAACAGAAGAAATGTTAGGAAAGAAAGTTGCACGATTATGAGTTTGTGTTTGCAGAACAAGTTAGAGACAAAACTGCAGAACATCTCAGCAGTAAAACTAGGACAAGACATGAAAATATCTTGCTTTCTGGAAAGTTTCTAAAGATCTACTCATACTTGAAAGTAATTGAATGACTGAACCTTTTCTTTTTCTTTTTTTTTTTCTGAAAAAACAAAACAAAACAATTTAGTCCAATTTAATAAAACAATAACAAAGGCTTCACCTTAATACTATTTAGAAGATAAGTCTTTGGCTAATTGATAGTCTTGTTCACCGGTCATTAGGACCCTATATTTAAAGATTTCTGAATCAAGTATTGGCTACAACCCAGAAAATTACTGACCATAAATTAAGATTCCTTTTTATTTCCATCATGACCAGGGATCAAGATACAATAAAAATATTCTCCATCTTGATATCAACTCATATCTTCTTCTCTTTTTTTTTTTTTTCTGGGAAAAGTAAACTATCCCATCTAGCATTATGAAGAAAAATAAGAGGAAAAAAAGAAATTGTTTAGGATTTTACAGAAAAGTAGTAGTTTAACAGCATTTGGAGTAAGTAGAGAAAAAAAAAGTCCTTCTAAAAGAAAAACCAAAGCCCCCAAAATAGAATTTTTAACAAACAGAAAAAAAGGGGGAAATCTGAAAGTTTAACTAATAATTAACAAGTAAATTGTATATGAACACAACACCAAAAAGTAATAATAGAGCTAAAGAAAATGAGAACTGACCAGAATAAGATATGTAACAAATTAGCAAGTTGTTTTTGCTTCCATGAAATCTCATTAAATTCCAATCTTTTCTGCTCAGTCTGCATGATTGACCAAGGAATTCAATGAGGAAAATAAAAACAACATAACTTTATAATTCAGAAACTTCTTCCTTAGCAGGAAAAAAGAAACATGACAGAACTCTGAAACACAAAGAACTTGACCTCCAATAACAAGAAACCCTAACCAGTTAACAGATGAAGCAGCATGCTTTTGTTTAATGAATATATACAAGAAATGATGTTTTCCTGTCTGTTCTTGAACTTATTAAAGGAACCAAAAGAGAAACAGCTTTGGAGACCAAAAAAAAAAAAGAACAAAAGGGTTTAAGCTGAATTTGATTTATTTGAGTAACGCATTTGTTTTCAGACAAGGGAAAAAGATGAGATCTTCAATGTCTGTTTTGTGCCTGAAACTGAGAATGTGAGGGAGTTCATTGTTTTCTTGACCAAGAAGAGGAAAAAAAGGAGAAGTCGCTGATATTACTGAAGTGTTTTTATTTTTACGAAATATTAAGGCTGTTTTAATATAAATATTAGGGATAAGGAAACATTTAGTCCCTGAACTTAACAGTTTTTCTCAATTTGGTCCCTAAACTTTTTTTTACACACAAGCCCCTAAATTTGACAACTTTTCTCATTTTTGGTCCATATGAAGATCTGGCAATTTGACATTGTGTCATACCATCACTTAATTTTTTTATAAAAATTGTAATTTTTAGGTGATGATGTGGACAATATCAAATGACACGTCATCACACGGATCAAAATTAGAAAAAAAAAATGCTAAGTTCCAAGACTAATGTAGATAAAAAAAGGTTTAGAGACTAAGTTAAAAAAATTGTCAAGTTCATCGACAAACTAAGTGTGTGTTTACCATTGAGGTTGAAAAGCATTTTTCAAACCAAACCTTGATTTTAAATTGAGATTTTAACCCAAGAAAAAAATTAGTTTTTTTGGCTTTTGGAAAAGTGCTTGTTAATGAAGTTATCTTTTTATCCCTTGTTAAGTATTCTATTTTATAACATGTTTAAAATTGTCATTTTATCTTCTCAATAGTATTTTTTAGCAACAATGGTAAACACTATTAAAATTTATAGCACTTTTCATCATCAATAGTAAACTAACCCTAAACAATGCTTTATTTTTAAATATTATACGTAACAATAAATTTTAAGTCTAAATATATCATTAATTCTTGTACTCTTTGAACTTTTAAAATTTAATCATTTATTTATTTATTTATTTCCTAACATTTTTGTCTTTTTACTTGTTCATAGTGCAATTGACAACATTGGTAATGAAATTTTATGAAAACTAACATTTTAATATTTAACATATACTCAAATTTAACAAAAAAATAATTTGTTGATATAGTGGTATAAGAAGGAAGAGATATGGAGGAGAGAGTGGTGGTTGCTAAGGAAGCTAGTTCACCTAATCAGGATGAAGAGATGAAGGTTACAAAGAACGAAGGTGAGGAGAGTGTTAAGATTGAGAGCTGAAGGTAAGTTAATAGACTATAGTCTTGGTATTCTTGGAGTGTCTATCCTTTCTTCATTGTTCCTAACGGTATTTATAGGCGAGGATCTCGTGTAGGATGATGTTAATGTGTTGAACTCGCAATTAAACATCATTGTGGAATGCATGGGGTGGATGTCTTCTATAGGACAATAATGTTTGTGATGGAACAAATCCTGTCATTCATTCTGACTTGATGGTAAAGAGCAATTGAACCCACGTGGTATTTGGTGACCAACAATATCACATTCTCAATGAAAGCTTAGGGACCCGAATGGCGGATGACTCGTATATGTCCAGATGGTCGTTCCGAAAGAGAGGCTTGTTGGTGACTTCTCGATTTGACGGTAGTTGGCTTACTATTTGAGTGTCTTTCTAGCTTGTCATGTATCCTGATACGGATGGGGGTATAATAATATTTCCCCTCATTCAAGTCGAGAAGTGGATTAGAAAGTGGCCTTCCTCAAGACATTTTAATCTATTAGCCTTCTTTTTTCATAGGTTGCATTGGATGATGGTATTGTTTAATGATGAACTGTTGTATCAAAATCTTTAAGATTCTGCCATAAATGTATTATGAGGATTGCAGTTTTAGGAAGTCGTGATAATGATGATTAACAATTTTTTGGAACAGATGGTAAGTTGTCACTCAATGTTGCTTGTTATTTGAAATGTTGCGTTTTGAGAGATATGTTTATATATCCTCTGGGTTTTCTTTGTTGAGAATACTTTGCTTTCTTTACTTTTTGAAATTTCTGCAACTGTTCTTGTTATTATTCTGACTTTGGTTGGTTTTTTTCGACAATTTCTACACTTTAGGAGTTTGCTTGCTTTGATTTATTTTGTAGCTCTTCTTTTGTAGTTACCAGTGTTTTTTTTTTGTGTTTTTGCTAGAAAAATGGCCAAGGAAAACGAACGGTCTAGTAAGAATCAAAACAGAGGTGGTAGCCGTATTGGCCGTGCTCTATAGAGAGAGGTGACGAAGAATAAAAAAAATAACCGCAAGAAAATCTAATAGGCTATTGTAACCAAGTCTGAGAGGAGGAGTGATGAGCTTGCTGTTAGTCTCAATTATCAATGTTCTACAAGAATTTGTTAATGTGTGGCGGGTTGTTTGCAAAACATCGTAAGTATGAATTCAGTATCATAAAAGGGTTATCTCATCTTACGTAGATAATAAGTAGTGGATTATATATTTGAAATTAAAAAAAGAGGGACTGAATTTCAAGATTTTGAAGAGTCAAGGATTGGAGGAAAATTAAACCAAAATTTTAATACATTTTAGTTCATTGAAAAAAGTTAGATGTAAAAAAAGTCATAAACAAATAATTAAATAATTATTTTAATTTATAGACCCCTATGGGTTTCAGAATTTGGAATTTTTGGATTGGGATTGGTGGATTACACGGGGTAAGAGAGAGTGTGTGATAATACCGCCAACTAACTGTCTCCATTTTCTTTTGACTCTCCGATACAAAGTACTTTCAATAATTTTTTCATCAAAACGGAGCACTTTGGCCCACCTTCCTCATCTCAGCGCGTGTAACACGACAACTCTTTGTGCGCCAGGACTGCTTAGCCCATTATTTTCTTTTTACCTTTTATTTGAATATATGTTATAAATATTTTTAAAATAATGTAATAGAAAATATTTTTAAAATAAAAATGGCAAGTACTAAAAGAAAGTTATAAATATTTTTTATGAGACAACTATTTATTTTTAAAATAAATATCATTAAATTTCCAGTAGAGGTATTTCTTTTTTTTTTGAAAAAAACCATTTTCTAAAAAATATTATATATAAAATTTGAAATACCCTTATAATTCAGTTTATTGATTTATAAAGAAAATGGATTTTTAATCTTTTACTAAACTCAAAGAATCATTTTATTATAAATAATCTAATGTAAACTCGTAGGTAAGAAAAAAACAAAAATAATGTCTATTGATGAATTACTTCTTTTATATAATAAAAGTCCTAATGGAGTCAAGGGTTGGTAGGGGTTTGGTCCCTTAAAATGATTTTTTTTTTAAATTTATATTATTTATAATTTATCAAATTTATATTTTGGTTCCCTAAAAATAATAAAATTTGATTGAATTATTTAAAAGTTATAAAGATATAGAAAATTAAAATGATGAGATTGCATTTCTATTATCGTAAAAATATACAATTTAATTCCAGTGTTCCAAAGATATTTTTTTTGACTCTCCATAATTGGATAATTAAAATAAAAGGTGTAAAAAATTAGGTAAGTTTATAAATGATCCAATTTTGAGTAAAAAATTTAAGGAAGGTGATAAATAGGAAATAGAAAAAGAGAGAAATAATTAATGAAGTTTGAGAATTACTTGAGGTTTGGAATGTTAGTTGGAAAGTAGATGCACAGAGACATAAGAGATGGGGTTGGGAAGGGAGCTGTTTCGGAACTTTCAAACAAACCGAACTTCTACGCCCTGACTGGTAGTTGTGTTCTGTTTCACACGTGCCAAATATAAACCCATATGGGTAAACGGTAAATATCATTTTCATTTTTACTTCATCTTTTAGGGGTAAATTTATGCTGGTTGACAGCAAAGAGGATAGTGGCACGTGGGTGTGGTAACGGATTTATTACGGTGCCAACAGTTGTAAGTCACTCATATCAAAGCTATAGGTTAAAAATATTCTTTTTCTTTCAAGTAGATACAGAAAACCACTACATATACATATCATACTAGAAAAAATTATGCTTAATTCAATAATCAGTCCTCAAACTATATCACTTTTTTGAGTTAGGTACTTCATTTTTTTTTGGTTGAATTAGACATTTAAACTATGATTTCGTGACAATGATAGGTCCACTAAAATTTCTTTTCGAACCAATTAAATTATAACATGTGACACTTTATTTATTTATTTTTACCTTTTTTTCTTCCACGCTTTTCTCTTTTTTTTTTAACAACTCCAACATCATCATCAAGAAAAAATATTAAGTAGATCCTTCTTACTATATAAATCTGGTTCCTCTCAATAATATTACGTCACCTAAGTTTTTTTACACATCAACAATTCTTTTCATTCTCACCCTCATTCATTCTCATTTCTATCTATTTCGTCCCTTCTTCTCCCTCCACAAGTAATCACCTTTTTTTTTAATGATTTTTTTTGTTGAGTAATGAAAGAATTTTAAAAAATTTATAATTTTTTTTCAATTCAACCAATTTTTCTGAAAGAAACACTAACTTTTGTTTTAGGTTGGTTCATTACAAAGACAACATCGTTGTTATTTGTATTTTCGTGAAAGTGAGTTGAGTTTTTGACCGCACGTGCGCATACACAAAAAATAAACAATTTTATAAAACGATTTAAAAGTGCGATTTTAATTGTAAGTGTACAGTGTCAATTGTCATATTTGTAATGTCAATGGAACACTAGAGGATTCCAAGGATCAAACCTAAAGGATTGCCAAATTGGTAAATGCTTTATCAAGTTAATTACAAGTTAAACAATTACTAATCTAATAAAGTTGAAAATTATTAATGCAAATTTAATTACAAATTGTTTATAAACTAAATTTAAATTAACAAATAAAAATATCAACCTTTTTATTAGAAAATATGCAAATGGATTGAAATGATGGTTAAATGAGTCATGGATTATAACTAAGCTAATACACCTATGATGATCATATTGTTTGTCACTCTTAGTTAAGGATCTCCTCTTAGTCTCATCCTAGACTAAAAGATACCACTAGGTTCTCTTCCCGGTCTCATGTAAGCATATAAATCTCCTCTCGGTCTCAGTACTCAACACAAGTATATCAAAGTCTTACATGATAGAGTCTCCTCTCGATCTCGTCTATCTAAATCTTCCACTTGAGGTATCAATTCTAGTGTAATATGCAATTTAATGCACTTGAACAAACAACCAATCAAAACATAGATAATAACTTAGCTAAGTAACCCATTCATCAATCAACCAATAAAACAATTCAACACATGATTAAACTCAAATTCCACACAAGCATTTTACATACACATAGTAAGCATAAAAGGTAAAAGATAAAGGTTGAGAAAATGCTCATTAATAGATAAACATCCAATGAAGCGCGAACGTGTAATACATCTCCATCCATAATGAGGTGTAAGGGGCCGACCAACAAATGGCCAAAGTCACCCAACAAAAGGGATGAGAATATTGCAACATTAACCCCTTGTAACAACTCGGTTTTAGCTAAATCGAAATAGTGGTTTCGAAACCACAAATTCGAGGTTGAAAAATTATTTTAATATTATTTTTGGTGTTTAAAGCATGTGATTATATATGTGTGAAAGTTTCGTGATTTAATTTTATCGTTTAATAGCTCAATTTGAGAAAAAGAACTTAATCGCGTAAAATGCAAAAGTGGCATTCTATATGTTAAATGTGTTTAATTGCTATGATTAATTAAACCAAAGGTCCTTATGATGATATTAGACCATTTATTGTGTAAGTGGACATTTATGGACAACCATTATATATATTTAATGTTATTTCGTTAAGGTTAATTAAGTAATTTGTGATTTAAATTTAATTAAATTAAAACAAAACCAAAACTAACCTTCATTTCATCTTTCTTTGGCCGAATATAATGGAAGAAGAAAACATTTAGTTCATTTTAGGGTTCGGTCAATTAGGACTTAATTGGTAAGTGTTTTGAGCTCAATTTTTGATGATTTTTACGTTTTTGAGATTGTTGCTTTATATTCTAGCTAGCCCATGCCTTAATTTTTGAAATTGTCAATGTTTTTATGAAGTGCCATTGATGAATGTTTAAGCTTTTAAATGTTTGATGATGAAAAATGGATATTTGTTGATAGATTATCATATTTTGTTAAGTGATTTTTGACAAAAAAGTCAAATAGGGATTTATTTGTGAAAATGTGAAAACATGTGGTTAAATGTGTGAATAAATGATAAATATGGGCTGATATGTGCACTAGGAAAATTCGGCTAACTTAGGAAGGTATTAAATTTCATGAATTTTGTGTATTTGTGAAATAGGGACTAAATTGTAAAAATGTGAAACTTTGGGGGAAAAGTGTAAACATGCCCAAATGTGTGTTTTGGATTAAATTGAATAAATTAGTGATTGAATAAGCTGAATTTGATATTATATAGATCAAGAAAAGCGAAATTTGGACCTAGATCGGGGGAAAACTGAAGTTCTCGACTAAACGACTCGATTCACCATTTTAGCATCCCAGGTAAGTTCGTACGTGATAAACATTGTTACAGTTATGCTTTTAATGCTTTGATATTGCATAAATTGTATAGAATACAATCATGTTTGACGATTAATCGACTATGTTTAGCACTTAGTGTGCAATTTGAGATAGCTAATTCGGCTATTTATGGCATTTAGTGTGCGAGACAGAGATAGTTTCGGCTATGTAAGACACTTAGTGTGTGGGATTATAATAGCTTCGGCTATGCGATGGCATTTAGTGTGCGAAACATTGAGTATTCGATAGTGTTACGCGAATATATGAATTCGTTATGAATTTGTACAGGTATGTACATGTAAGTATGAATTTCAAATAGAATAGGTTAAAACTTTGCATATAAGTATATGAATAAGCTTATGGAATGTTTGATATTATCATGAATTATACATTAAATTGTTCAAATTAATGATTTGTGTTTTATGAATTGTTGAGTATATTTAGTACGAACTTACTAAGATTTGTAGCTTACCTTGTTTGTTTTTCCTGTGTTTTATAGTGAATTCAAGGCTAGCTCAAATTCGGGAATCGTCAGAGACTACTTCACACTATCCAACCATCTACTTGGTACTTTTGAGTTGTGTATATATGGTATATGACATGTATAGGTTAGTGTCAATAGGATATGTTTTGAGATATGAAATTAGCCATGTGAGTTGGCTTGTAAATGATGTATAAGCTATTTTCGATAAGCTTTGTTTTGAATGGTATATATATAGCCATGCGAAATGGCTTGAAAGTAATGTTAAGTATGATGTATAAATCGACCATGTAATTAGGTTATTTTGGAAGTATGTTATATGGTATATCTTGTGTGGATGGTCATATAATTCGGCTTAAGTAATGAGGTAAATGATGGATGTATTTTTTTTTACTCATGGTGTATGTTCCTATAGGCTATATGACGAATATATATATTGATTATGTATTGGTTATTTAGGTGTGGTTTATGATGGCAAATAATGAATATGTTCTATGATTGATTGGTTGGTTATTTAGGTACAGTTTTAAATGGTAAATAATGATTATGTTTTAGGTATGTTTTGTTGGTTATATATATAGTTATAGAGTGACATATTAATGTTTGTATTAGGTTATGAAATAGTATAATTAGCTTAATATTGAATGGTGGAATTGGTATGAATTTTGAGGCTAATTTGCTAGCCGAATAAATGAGAAATGAATTGTTTATGTTTATGAAATTTTGGCGTGATGCTTAGCATATGAATTCGGTATGTTTGGTTCAGCAATTGAGCTTAGAAATAGCTATTGTTATTCTGGAGAATTGCGCATAAATTAGTAGTATCAAAAGTATATTTGACCATGTTGTAATGTTAGCTATTGTCTTATATGCTAATAAATAATATGCTGCGGGTTATGGGTTGATATGGTTTAATCTACGAATTAATTGAGTTCGAAAAAAAAATTGTAAAGAAGATTAAATTACTTTGTGCTTGCATTTTTAATAAGTGACTGTGCTGAACTATGTTTTGTTCGGTAATGCCTTGTAACCCTAATCTGGCGACGGATACGGGTTAGGGGTGTTACAACCCTCATTGTTTTCCCATCTTTTTTATTTCTCAAGTTTAATTACATATTTTATATTTTAAAATAATATATGACTACTTATCATATTGTTAATTATTATTGCATCACTCATATTATTATTAAATTTAAAAATTAATTTAAATTTAATATACACAATTAAATTAGAATTTTTATAAAATTAGAATCTGCTTTGATGATTTTCATCTTTTATAATAATTCAAATAAACATTGCTAAATTATTGTTTCTTTTATTTTAAATAATTTTTTAATCAGATAAAGAGGTGTATGTGCTAGCATCCATAATTCTTTTTTTGAAAAAAATATATGGATGCCAGCCATCTAATGTCTAAAACCCTAAAAATTATTTTTTTAATAAAAAAATAGTGGTCCCGGCTATCCGATCCTCATAACCTAAATTTATTGTTTATTTCAAGTTATTTAGATAATATTTTTGGATTAAAATTATTTTTATAAATATTAACTTTTTTTTAAATAGGTAAATAGCTACGAAATGTCAACATTATGGATAGCCTACACCAAGGAGTAGGACTAGTAATAATGAGTGGACCAAACATTGTTGCAGTAGCAGCGTGTGTTGTCTTATATGAATTAATTTAGGTCGGATGCTGGATCATTTTTCTGTTCACTGTTTGTCGTACGAATTGCTCCCTCGGGTGCTGCGAGGTCGTCGTTTCCTGCTTTGCTTTGGTAGCCCCAACCTGCAGAAAGCTAAAATATCATGTACTCTGAAATTAAAGAGCTGCATTCTTAACATTGTTTCCCAAATATTGATGAGCATGCCTTTTCAACACAAACACTGATGAGCTAGCTATTAATGAACCAAAACATTAAACTGATGAGCTAAACCATTTTTCATAGGTCGGAAAGTAGAGGATGGATGTGAAGATCCAACTGCGTATCATCGCAAAAACATTATTCGTGGTGCAGAGGAGTCCATATATATCAACGTTATTGCTTCCAACATTCGAGCATTGACTGGGACACTCATTAACCAATTCAGATTTAACAAAAAAATTAAAAAAAGCCACCTACCTACTGAAAAAAAAAAAACAGAAGAAGAAACCATTTGCCATTTAACATGTTGAATATGTTACTACGTTTTTCTTATTTGTAAATTTTTTTTAGGTATTAACCGCAGAAATTTGTTGAATATAAAGTGAAGTATTTGGTATCATGATTTGTAAGTTAAAACATAACCTTTTCAATTATGATTTATATATTTAAATTAAAATTTATAAATAATTTATATTTTATATATCACAATATTAACAATGAGTTACTATAAATTATTTTATTTTATTTGAAAAAAATAAGTTTTCACCCACAATACACTCATTTAAAATACCACACAAGCACAATCGACAGATCAATCTCATGACCTTGGGGATATGGTGAACACTAGAGGTGCTCATGAGTTGGGCCGGGTTGGGCCTAAGTATGATATTAACATACTTTATGTTTGCCCAAGACCTGCCCGACCCAAAATATGAGCTTAAGATTTTGCTCAAACCCGCCCATATTTGCAAAAGAATAACCCAAACCCATTTTAGGCCCGTCCATAGCATATTTTAATTTTTTAAAAATATTTATATTTTATATTTTTAATATTTAATAATTTTATACATTTTTTGTTTATTGAAATTTTTATATAGTCATCTTAACACTATTTTCATGTTTACATTAGAGTAGTAATATATATTTAGTATATGTTTATTTTTTTTAATATGTTCTAAATTACATAATATAAAGTATTACAAACTTAAAAAGAGTTGGGTCAGGCCGGACATAAGCCTTGAATGTTCAAGTCCGAGCCCCACCCATATTTTAAACGTGCCTAATTTTTTGCCCAAACACATTTTTCAGGCGTAATATTTTTACCCAAACCATCCCAAATTTCAGGCAGGCCTTCGAACTTGGGTGGGTAGCCTGACCCATGAACAAGTCTAGTGAACACCCTACACTAATAGGCCAAATGTTGGATTTCACCATAAATTATTTTATTATAATTATACTATAATCTAAGTAGAATATTTGCGAATACCAAAACAATAATTACTTGGCATTGTGGTAATAATACCAAAACAATAAGGATTACTTACATTTGAGTCAATTATAATTTTTATTATAATTTTAGCTTATATATTTTTTATATCATAATATTAACGAATTTGAATTTATATATTACATGTATTCCATATATCATAATGTTACTTACTTAATAAATTATTTGTAATCAACACCTCAATACTTGACCTGATCGTTGGGTTCGAGTTACAATGTGTCACATTCATTACCGGAACAACTACAATCAAACTTATTTAGATTTATACCATTAAATAATAATTTCAATCAAAACATTTATGCAATACATTATACAACCATTTCCAAGTTTTACACGAGCTTGCGAAAACTCTGAAGTTAACCCAAAATCGAATTAGGATTAATTTGTAAAAATTCCAAAACATTAGATTGAAGTCACGACTTCAGGGGGTTCCTTATCATGACATAACATGCTAAGTAAGCCTCGTCGTAGCGACCACAACTTGGCGTCGAGCCATAGCATGGTAACCTAGTCTCGTTGCGACAACAAAAGGTTCGACGTCGTAATGTAACAAACTATTTCTGCAAATTTCTAAGTGAAATATCAGCCTGCAATTTCAAATCAACTTATAGAAATATTCATACCATATTTTAGCCAAATTAGGCAATACACATTAATCATAATACCTAAATCAACTATACACCAATGCCACATTATATACAAGTTCATTAACTAACATAATTCATTCAAGATTTCAAACATACATACTATCAACAAGTACCATTTGTAAATACATGTTTTATACATTTCTAAACCATATGAAAAACTCATATACATATTGCATCCATGTGATTAAGCCCATTATCAAACTTCCAACTCAATTTTCTCAAAACATAGTAAAATATCAAAATCGACTCAACCTAGGTACATGTCGTATAACCAACAAAAGAAACTATACAAACATTTTTGAGTCTAGGATCTTTTGTCTAGATGCTGAAATTGATACTCGGCACCTAGATATGAACCTAACCTGCGCATGAAAAACAAATTGTACACTGAACGATAAAGCTCAATGGTATTTCCATAATTCAAATCAAGGCATTACAAGTTTATATCAATTGCATACATCCAATTCAAATACCATTAACAACCAATTCTTACATAATTTATGCTAATCTTCAATTGCATATCAGCATATATATATACCACAAAGTGTCCCAATTATAACAAATGAATCAACTATGAATAACTTCAATAATAAGCTAGTTAATAATACCATACCAATATCATTAATATTCATATTCCTATTCAATTTAACACATTTGATCAAATCAATATTTCAATTTCGAATCGAATCAATATTTGTTATCTTACCGTATTAGCCCTCAGGCTCGTTAACCGGTTCGCATGGTCTTTCACATGCTATTGATAATCAAATATCATTTATAAATACCTGTAATAGAATTTTATAACATTTAATCATTTTCAAATGTCAATAAACCAATTTGAAATTTATATTCCATATTAACATGACTCAGAAACGGATACATAGATCCTAACCAATACACCAATTTGGCAACCAATGCCTCATCGGAAAGTCTGAAGTAAAAAGATTGTGCCTAGCGCTCATCAGTATTACCGAAGTAAAAGTTGTGCCCTGCACTCATTGGAACGTTCGAAGGAAAGTGCACCCAATGCTCATTAATATATAGACGAAATAACTTGTACTCAATCTATCCTATGACATACCAACTATATTCAACTCTACCCGAATAGTTAATAGGGTAACTAATGATCAAATTTCATTATATAGCTTGATTTACATGTCATTGTTTTTAATTCATAATGAAATCCATCATTTTATCACATAACATATTTCAACCCAATTCAAAGCCAATTTCATATTTTCATCAAGTTACACTATTTTCTGTTCTATCCAATTTAATTCTCTATTTCAATAACCAATCTCAATCATAACAATTCAATTCAAATAATCATTTTCAACTTACCTCAATATCACACTATGCAAAATAGTACAAGTATGCAACAATATAGTGATTCAAATAATAGAAATACAAACTGAAGATTCAAGTTACTCGTCGTCGGCTCTCCCTTTTCCTTTTCCTCTCAACGGCCCTGCATCGTGTTTAGCTACAAATAATAATCCATCAGTACACAATATCAGATTCCATATCAAATCATATTCAACTATAAAGTCACGCTTATTTCGCAATTTATTCAATTTAGTCCCAAAACCCGGGATAAACATAACTTCTGATCTAGAGCTTCACATTAAAATCTGATTTCACATATATTCATTAAAGACGTACTATCTATTCCTACCGAAATTTCATAAAAATTTTGCATATTATTTAATTTGGTCCCTAATGTATGAAACTAACAATTAAACTTTACAATTAAGTTCTTTTTTTAAACAAAACTTAATTTCTATCAATTTAGAACCTAAATCATTCAATTATCAGCAATGGCATCTCATAAAAAATTTACCAATTGATCAAATTGATCCTTAGGTTAGCTTATTCAAGCTTCAAAGATAAAAAAAAAATCTATAAAAATCAAAGAAGGACCAAAAGCTTCAAAAAAAAAAACCTAAAATGGTGTCAAGCTTCTTCTTCTTTTCTAATATTCGGTTGGAGAAGATGAAGTTGATCTCTCCATCCACCAAATTCTCATTTTTATACTTGGATTATGGCTTAATTAACTTTATTTAATCATGTTGTATTTATAATTAATCTTAATTTTACTTATTTAATCAATAATTCTCATTTTATTCGTCTATTCTAATATCCGGTTGGAGAAGATGAAATTGATCTCTCCATCCACCAAATTCTTAATTAACTTTATTTAATCATGTTGTATTTATAATTAATCTTAATTTTACTTATTTAATCAATAATCCTCATATCGTCTACTAAAGAATGTTTAAATATTGTTTATTAATCATTTTGGCCCTTTGGATAATTGCAATTTAAGTCCCCAAGCCATTTCCTAATTAAAATCTATAGCGATTAAACTTTTACAGTTTAGCTCCTAAGCCTAAATTAAACACAATTTCGACTAGATTGACTATCCAAATTTCAATTCATCTAAATATTAACTCCATAGGTATCCCTATTTAATATTTAAGGGGTTGGTTTACGGAAACGGGATCCCAAAACTGAATTTTTTGATACCACTAGAAATCGGGTCATTACATTTAATTTTATTATAATTTAAGTTTATATATTCCTTATACCATAATTTAACAAATTTAAATATAATTTAAATACTTATTTTCTAGTTCACAGCAACATGTCTAAAATGAACAATTTATATTCTCAAAAGTACTTTTTAACAACAATGATAAATACTATCAAACTTTTCAAAAACATTTTTCAACCTTAATGATAAAAGAGAAGATAAATTCAGTTTATTTTTTTTCACTTATTTTCTAGTTTTTTTACATTTATATTTTAGTCAATTACTTTTATTTTTAAAAATATTATAAATAATGGTAACAAATTAATTTTTCATAACTATGATTTAATGAATTCATGTCAAGATTAACATATAACGAAATTAAATAAAATTTAAAATACTTAATTTTAATTGATGTCAAATATATTTTTTTTAGAAAAGAAATCAAATATATTTAATTTTATAGTACTTAAATATTTATTATTATTTAATTAAAAATAATAAATAAATAAATAAATAAAAAGTATAACTTTTGTTTGTTTAATAAGTAAATCTTAAGAGAATTAATAAAATTTTCTTCAGATGGAGCATGATAAATTCCCTTCAAACTTGATGGAGTAAATGGAAATTCTTCTACCTATTTTTTTTAACAAATGTGGCATCAAATATTATTTTGTAACCATATATGGTTGAAGAACAAATATTATATATTGTTTATAACTATATTTAAAAGTTTTCTCCTATCTTAGAATTGCTTGGTTTAGAAGCGAAAGGGTTCGTTTTAATGTCATCTATGTATAGGTATAAAATATAATTTGAAGGGTAAAATGCCATAGTGTATATATATACACAATTTTATAGGCTAAAATAAATATCTAAATGAAGTTTTTAATTTCTAAGTTTTTTACACTTTCTTTTATAATAAAGATTTTATGATAAAGGGAATTCTTTTTAACGTGGCAGTTTTTTTATATATTATATTATTTTTATACATTTATAATTTTATATTTAAAGTATTATAAATTTATATGTAATTCTTTTATAAATTCAAAATTTTTATTGCCTAAATTTGACATCTTCGTGCATGTTATTAATATTTATATTTTTTTGTATCATGTCATTTTTTGTATAATTGTAACACTCTATATCCGACTCGATTTTTAGGTTTAGGTACCAAGTGCCACAATCAACTCGAAATATTTAACAGTAAATCTATATTGATCTATTTTCAACTTTTATAATGCCAGGATAGGTTTCCTATTTACACATAAGGTTGTTCCAATTTTATCTATTTTCAACTTTTATAATGCCAGGATAGGTTTCCTATTTACACATAAGGTTGTTCCAATTTTTTTAGTTATCAACATGTTTCAAAATATAACTACAGATAAACTGTAACACCCTTAACCCGATCTGATTTGTCGAATCCGGATCTCAAGTGTTACTCATCTACTACAGACTTACATAAAACAAAACATACAAAAGTTGGGCTTTTACATCTTGTTTAAGAATACTATTCCAAATATTCTACAACTGGGTGTATTGTATATAATTACAACTATCGTACAAGACTGATTAACGTAACTTAATTACATTATTCTATCTGTTATTAGCATAATAGTCCTTAGTGATAATACTACCTACAATTGTGTTGCCAACATGTTCTGTATGCATAATAGCTCATCCCACTACCTCTGGCGTAGCCTTGGTGTAGACCTAATAAACTTACCTGTAATATAATGATCTCTTAATTGTTGAGAGGGTTGCCCAAAAGCAGTATATAAGGCGTACCCAGTAAAACTTACAAGTAAACCAGATATAGAGATGGCGACTAAGGTTGCTGTTTCCATTATTATATAATTTCAAGATCACAATGGGTCTATGATAAGATTGTTTATTTACAGCGGAATGATATACAAAGTTAACAGATCTCACTGAATACAAAATTAGATTTATGGCTACACAAACCGTTGAGGGTAGTTCTAGATCTGGTCCAATACGAACTTAGTGAGTTTAAACTCCCTTTACCTGTTTCGCACTTATACAACACATTTGATGGCTTCATTGATCCTCTCAGTGTTATTCATTCTACGACTTGTCTCTGGCGAATAAAATTCTAGAATTCTATCCTTTGTATCATAAATAATCATACGTTACCTTTAAGTCATGCTTTATCCGTAGTCCATCGATACATTACTTACATTCTTTACTTACCCTTCTTTGAGTTTCCTTAGCCATTTTAATTCTAAGTTCCGTATAGAGTAAATACTGTTAATTAACTTGATCTTCAAGTCAATTTTACTCGTACTTTGAACTTGCCACTCATTTTAGCGTGTTCCAATTTCTTGGTTCATGTCTTAAGTTTATGCGGACCATGCCAAGATATTTCAAAGGAACCATTCCTTCAGAGTTCGCCATATATATACCATTCTTTTAGAGTTTTTCCATACTTAGCATTACTTCAAAATTAGCCATTCATACCATTCTCTAGTAGTTTCATCATACTTACCGTTCTTCTTTTTTAGAGTCTGCCACAAGGGTGTTCTCTTCAAATTATAACCATAAGGTCCTTCCTTTAGAATGCACCATGAAGGCGTTCCTTTCCTTAGATTGCCACAAAGGCTTCCATTTTCATAGATTGCCACAAAGGCTTCTATTTTCATAGATTGCGATAAAGGCTTCCATTTTTATACGTTTTCATGATAGAGTTTCGTCTAAACTCACATTATGTTAGGTTTACCCCTCATCACCTTGGGTCACGCAAAAAACCCATTAGGTAACAACCTTCCTTTAGATCTTTCCATATGATGTCATAACTCACTAGTTATGGTCTTACATGATTGGTCTTTCCATGTGATACCATAACCCAGTAGTTATGGTTTTACACTATATGGTGTCATGGACTTTCTTTTGGATGATCGTGTTTAAAGTCCCAATAGACTCTTTTAGACAATTACACTGTAGTGAATAGACTCAGACTTAGACTCTCTTAGTCAAATTTTTATACTTAACACACACTTAAAACTTACTTTTTATGCCTTCCATAGACATCATTTGAACACTAGGGTTTTGCCGGGCAGGATGTTACATAAACTTTCTATCATTTCTAAAGTTCTTACAATCAAATTGCCTTACTAAGCAAGTTAAGTTTTATAAATATACAACGAATTGGGAATTAAACTTCAATAATAGATCTCATATTTGAACCCTGAGGTGTAGCCTCTAAGGGTGCCCCTCTATATGCATGGTATAACTATGGCGCCATCCGCATAGCTTGGCAGTGTTTGGCTTGGTCCCTCCACGCGACCCTTGAATCATTCCTTAATCTTGCATACAAAGAAGTACAATCATAAGTTCAAATGAACTTAGTGAGATTCTGTATAGTAAAAATCAAAGGCTATTAACTTTTGGTTAAATAAGAACAAGAGCATAGAATTGAAACTCCCTGATAAAATTGAGGAGGTTTCGCAGTATAACTGTCATATTCGACACTCCTGCTCTGAACCAATCGTTGGCAGATATATCGACTACTACTAGCGAACTTGCAATTGACTTCGCCACAATGGCGGATCCTTACCTTGATCCATCAATTCCACACTAAGCTCAACATATGTTTACCATATTACCCTGACAAATATCTTCTTTTGACTTAGACCTTGCTTAGACCTTTCTTTAAAGGAAGCCTAATCTAACATCCCCATATGTGATCTTAAATATGAGATTTAACTAATTGATAAAGACCCCTATCCTTTTATAGACTCGTACTTGCAAGGTAGTACCATAGGACTTCTCTACTTTAGACTATTTTACTAAAATGCTTCAATTAACATGTAGTTTTTGACAGACTATCTCTTATTTAGATTGCCCTTGGCAGACTTCCTAATTTGATAGTCCCTGCGGACTTTCTCAGGCTACATAGTCCTAATGGGCATCCTCTTTCTTTGTGAATTTTTGGCGGACTTCACCATTCAAACAGTTTCAGCGAACATTCCCTTCAAAGTGGTCCTTAGTAGACTTCCCACTTTCCTAGCGACCACTTTATCACATACCACTTAGAATTTCAAATTCGATGAAGCATTTCGTAAACACTTAGCCAATGATGGTTCTACACCAAATCTGGCAGACTCTTATTGAAAATAACTCGAAGGAAATACCCCTTCTTTCCATATATGTCACGTTTAAGAAGTTTCTACCAATTTCTCTACCTTCACATTTTGGCGTATTCCTCTATTTAACACGCTTACCCGCATTTTCAGATGCACCATGATAATTTTTTCAACCTACTCACCCTGCGAGTCACACAATAGCCACCCTTTTTATGCCCTGATAGGCTTTCTGTTCATCATCCTGGCGAACTCTATTTTTTCCATAAGATGTACCTGTTCACCACTGAATCATGCCATGGCTAACCATGGACTTTTGATTTTGAAGAATCAGCAAACCCATTTTGATGTGTCGCCCTGTAGGACTTGTATACCATTTACAAGGTGTCGCCCCAAAGAATATATATTGTTTACATGGTGTGCCTAAAGGGATCTATATACCGTCATCATAGTGTCTCACCGAAGGACTAGTAGATAACTGTCGTCACAGTGTGGCCCCAAAGGACTAGTAGATAACCGTTCCATGATGCTGCCAAGCTCTCTTGAATCCCATTACAATCTGCACATTCCTCCATTACACCAATCTCTCCTATATTCATTTACCTCGTCAAAGTAACTTCCTCCGTACTTCGCATGTAATAAACATGTATTTCACACAAGACATTGTACTTATAACATACAGTACGTCATCTATCAATACGTCAATTCACAACCATTTGACATCCAATGAACATATTTCCAAGCATACCCATATTGACATAGTGTTATGCATAAACAATATACTCATACACCATATTCATACACAATAGTGGAATAACTCAAAGTAGACACAGACACAGATCATACAATCAATACAACATCATCAATCACCCAAAGGTAGAGTATAAAAAATCACCTTAAATCTGTCGTCCTCGCCAGCTTAGCTTGTACAAATGCCAGAGCCTCCTTTCTCCTGGTAGCAAAGCTTGAAAACCATATATAGTGGTTAAACTGAAGGTATTCAAACCTTAAAAACCAAGAATCCATTATTAAATAGAAACTTTTCAAGAATCTTAACTTATCTCTTCATCTAGTTCTCGAGTACAAAGAGACCTAAGAGCTTGCTAGCTTACTGGATTCTCTACTTTCAAGACTCGAGTCTCACATTTATCTTCTAATGCAAAGCTTTCCTTAACTTTCTCTTCTTTGGAGCAACCGAAGAAGATGATACAGATGAGAAAAAAAATTATAAACAGATTTGAGTAGAAATTTTTTTTGTAGAAATATCTTTCCTCTCTATCATACACACATATACACCTAATTGTGCGGTCTTCATAGCTTAAAATAGTCGTCCATCACTAATCATTCTATCTCCAACTAAGAAACCAGTCTATTCCAACTTAATTGAACCAGAATTAGATCTCAACTAATTATGAACCAGCCACAAAATTTTCCAAGTTTTTTAGTAGAGCTTGCCAACTTATTATTTTATACAATTACACCCTATCTTTCCTAAAGTTCAGAACTGTAATGAAAACCAGGTGTGACAACTCCTTCACCCTTAAAGAAAAATTTGTCCTCAAAATTTCTTCTCGTAATAAAACCAAAAAGCAGATTTAGAGTAATTACTCTTTCCCTTGGTAACTCTCATCTCATCCTTAAGATAAACATCTATATTCTTAACTGACTCTTCAGCGTTGTTTACATCATCACCAATTTACCTTAAACTTATTTCTCTTGAATGGTAGACCCCTATTTACATCACATGATACAAATAGCTACGTAAAGATAACTTCATTGTTATCCTGGCAGAATTGTAACAGCCCGATTTTAATCCTAATCAGAACGGTGGTTTCGGGACCACAAATCTGAGTAAAAAAAATAAAAAAATATTTTAAAATTATTTTTGGTGTTTATAATGTGTGAATTAGTATGTGCTAAAATTTCGTTTAAAAATTTTATCGTTTAGATGTCCGATTTAATAAAAGGGCTTAATCGCGTAAAATGAAAATTTGGTGGTTTAATGTGCAAGGGCCGAATTGCATTTGTCTTTTTAACATGGAGTGTTTAAGTTGAAAATTGGCCATAATTTAAGTTAGTGGACGGTTTTGACATATTTATATAAAGGTTTTATATTTATTATTAAAGGTTAATTAAGTAAATGATTTAATATATTATATGTTATAATATAATAAAATGAAAGTGGTCATTCATTTTGTCCATTAACTAGCCCAAAATACTAAGAAAAAAATAAGAAGAAGAGGTTCATATATTCGACCATTGTTGGAGCTAATTCAAGGTTAGTTTTGTTTCTGTTTTTGATAATTTTTACATTTTTGAGATCGTTGCTTCGAATACTACCCGAACCATGCTTCAATTTCTGATTTTGATGAATATTTTGAGTTATGCCATTGATGAATAATTGAGTTTTGTGATGTTTGATGATGCATTATTGAAGATATGTTTTGGGTTAGTATGTTTTGTATTGGAAATTTTGATAAATTTGAGTAATTAGGGTTAAATTACAAAAATAATAAATTGAGGGACTAAAATGAAAATAAATGAATTTTGTGGGCTTGCATGGGCATAATGAATATTCGGCCAAAGCTTGGTATGTGTAAATTTTGTATGTTTTGTGTTTTATGCAAATTGGACTAAATTGTAAAAAGTATAAAATGTTAGGGGTAAAATAGTAATTTTATCATTTGTGTGTTTTTGGATTAAATTGAATGAAATTGTGTTTAAATGAGCTTAATTTGAAATTTTATAGATCAAGAACAAAAGAAATCAGACTTGGACCGGGGAAAAAAAATAGTAGTTGAATAGTTGTTCTATATACCCGTCGATATCCGAGGTAAGTCTACAAGCAAATATATATTGCTTATTTTAATTAAATATGAATTTTATATGCTGAAAGGAAATATGTGAAATTATACATGTGTTAACCAAATGAAAATAAGCTTGGAAGCTATGTTTATGAATTCGTTTCGACTGAGTTACGATGTCCGAAAGCCTCGTACGAACCTTAGGAATAGCTAGGATACATATGTCATGACATAGAATTTTCGATATGTGTTCTCGTGTAAGACCAAGTCTGGGATGATGGCATCGATATATGCGATTATGTGTAAGACCATGTCTAGGACATTGGCATCGTATTTGATTCGTGTAAGACCCTGTCCGGGACAGTGGCATCGATATGAGATAGCATGTAAGACCACGTCTGGGACGTTGGCATTGTTCGATAGATGTGATTATCCGAGTATCCTATTAAATTCTGAATGGTTCAACGGGCAATGATAAGTTGTGATCGAAGGTGTAAAATGAGCTAAAATGATCAGGTATGAGTTACTTGACTACCTATTTAAAAATAAGGTAAGTTGGCCAGTTGGTTTGTGATACAAATTATATAAGTTACTAATGTGAACATATGTACATTGGTTAAGCATATTCAGCCATGTGTTATGTATATGCATATGATGTTATATTTTGATTCAAAAATATATATATATGTGTGTAAATATATATTCGGATATATAATGATATTATGTCTTTGAATTGAATGACACTTTGAATATATATATACATTCAGTTAAGATAAGATTTACTTAAGAAAACACATGTTTTATATGAAACGTTAAGCTAGAGGTTAAATGTGATTATGCTAGTATAATTTAATTTGGTTAAAAATGAGTTGATAATGTAGTTTATATTCGGTCAAAATTGATATGTAATGATGAGGTTAAAATGAGAATTGCACATGTGAATGACATTATATATATTAGGACAAATGTTAAACTTATGTGTATTCGGTTAAATATGGATTTGATGTATAGTATGTGTTTGATAAATGTATTTTTCGATTATGGAAATGGATATGAATATTGAAGAAATTATTTGATTTTGTTGTAACTAATTAAATGTTGTTAAGTTATTTAATTGCTCATGACTTACTAAGCTGTAATAGCTTACTCTGTGTGTTTTTCCTATGTCTTTAGAGCTCCAAATACTTGCTCGGGTTGAAAGTCGTTGGAGTCGTCATCACACTATCCGGTTATCGCTTTGGTAAATTATAACTTTGAGTTTTTGGTTATGTGGCATGTATAGGCTAGTTTTAATTTAGTTGTTGTATATATATTCAGCCATGCGAAAATGGCTTGATCTAATGCTAATGATCCAAGGTTTAAGTAATTTTGGTCATAGTAAAGGCGTGGGGTATGCTTGGTATATGAATTTGGTAAGACGTAATGATATATATATATATGGTTTATAATTATTTTATTTTGGTAAGCTTGATATGGATGAGGGATGTGTTATGGTTGTGGTTTGTTAATGATGCTAATGATAGTGATTTTCATCATGTATTAGCTTAATTTGTAAGTATGAATTATGGTCTAATTTGTGTGAAGGAATGATATTGAGATTTGACTTGATTAAATAGGTAAAATACGATATATATTGAAGATGAAATAATGGTTATCTATATTTATGTGATGTAAATATAGGTGATGGTCATAATCTAGTTTGTGATTCGGCATTGGTGATCAAATCATGTAGTTAAGTACTTAGTTATATGTTAATTTTGAATTTGGTTGTATTCATTATGTGTGGACTATGTTATGCTATGAATATTTGGTAAATTGAAATGGTTAATTTGAGAAAATTTGTAATGGCATGAGTACATTGGTGAAATGGATTGAAAATAGAAATTGATATATTATTATATATATTTGGTTGATGAAATGTAAACAAATGTATATATGTCTTTAATAAGTTATTTGATAATTCAGTATGTAAAGGACTAATGGTTTTAATGTTTGAATTAAAAAAAATGTGCTATATGTATACATAGTGGTATGATCGATTATGGTAATTGACTTATTATTGTAAGTATAAAATATTTGTATTGTATGTGTTCTTTTAAGTTTATGAAATGTTTATGTCATTATTATGATTTGACTATTTAGGCTTAATATAGGATGGCAAAGGTTGTATGTGATTTAAATGTTATATAGAAGTTAATTTGCATGACCGGATATATATATATAATAAATTGATTTGAGTGTGTATATGAAATTTTGACATGATTTATACTGTATGGAATTGGCACGTTTTGAATCGGCTAAAGCACTTGGAAAATGGCTAATTTTAGTCAAGTGAGTAAAGTATGAATTGGTTTTATATGTATTTTAGGCTTAATAATTAACATGCAAATTGGGTGTAAATTGTATAGTTAGTTTGCTAGCCAAATAGAAGATAAGATGAATGGCAAAGCATACACATGTTTTGTACTTAAATGGAAAGTTAGGCATGTATGTCTTATTAGTTGAGTTTAAAAAAAATAAAAAAAGTGCTTATTTGATAAGGTTAAATGCATTTGTGGCTAAGATATTTATATGCTAAACTTGACTATTTGGTGAAATTGATTATGCTGCATTTTCTAATGGACAATAAGCCGAGCGATATAGATTGTTTGGTTTTATGCACATGAATAGAAGTATATATGTTTCGAATGGTGGGATTTTAAAGCATGTGTAATATGACTATTTTGAGCCGTGTTTTATATGGTAATTCCTTGTAACCCTATTCCGGCAAGAGATACGGGTTATGGGTGTTACAAGAATCCTTAGCTTTGACCCAAAACTAGTTAGTTACTCAGCTTAATACTACTTGGCGGGTTCTGTATTGATGCATACTGTTTGGAGAGTACTCACTAGGTATCTAGTTTTGGGGTTTATGAAAAAGCCTTCCCACAGCCGGCATGTGTCAACTAGGGGTTTAAGGAGTTGAATAATCTGTTTCGAATTTGAACCCAAGCATCCAGATTAACCGGAATAAATTCATCCAAGTGAGGAGTACAATGAAAAACCCTTCCCATTGCTGGGATGGCACACTTCATCACTTGCCAAGGACACAAGCCAATTGCTAAAAAATGGCTTTAAAAATCTAGCTTAACTAGAATAAATTCATCCAAGTGAGGAGTAGAATGAGGGGAGGGCTTGGTTTCCCAACGCAGCGGTCTATCCCTCAGGAGTTTGTCCATACTTGCAGGCAATCGCTAGATAATGATGTTGTCATGGATCAGTTTGATCTTTTGAAATTGGATCGTGTGCTGGAACTAAAGGAACTCATTACCGTAAGAAACATATTTCATTTCTGTCTGAAAAATTAGATTCCTAATGGTTATAGGCCTATGGATATTGTAGCCTGGACTGATCCTTGGAAACTAAAAAATATATAGACTTTAGCATTATCTGACTAGCAATTCGTGTAAATTTTGAGTTCTTTTTAGCATATGTTTGTAATTTTATTATAATATATCTAAGTTGGAAAAATTAAAGATAAATTTCTATTTTCAACTACTTTATGATAAACTTACAAAATTCTGCCAATTCCAAGCAGTTTTATGTAACGAAAGAAAAATTAGTCGTAGAGTCGCCTTGAGAAGATCAAATTGTTGAAGCATTTTTCAAAGTGTTGGATGGTTAAATATTATACAGCCATGGACACCAAAATTATCATTATTGGACTCTCTAAAAACTTCATTTGATCCAATTAAAAATTTGGTTGATGAAATTTACAATATGATGCAAAAGAAGAGGCCCGATGTGTCCAATTAGAGAGGAATGAATCACAAGAATAAGAGTATCCCAAAACCGTCATCCACTTACCCAAATCAACATCCAAAGTTAATTAAAATTAATTATGAAATAGCGTCTAGAATTTTCCACAATGTCATTCCAACCCCTCCACTTTTCAAGCCTTCTATTTTCAAGCATCTAGCTAAATATAGCAAACCATTCAACCCCTCTTTCCTCAAATCATGGTTGACCACTAGAGGGAGAAAATCAAGGCCCTCCCATGCTATTTTTAGCTGTCCCATACTAGTATAAATAGAACCCCAGTTTTCCTTTCAAAAGCATCTCATTCAGCCATCCATTCTCTATTCATTTCCTCTCCACTTGTGTTCTTTTTTCTCTTTTTTCCATTCTGTAGTTCTTCCCTCTGAAAAAGATTATTGCACAGACTTGAAAGTAGCCCATATTCGGCTATATTAAGATTTTCCTAGCTTACTTGTGGTGGCAAGAAAGAAGAACAAAAGGAGTAAGCATTTTATGCCTTGGGATCTTCCAGAATTGGCTAGAATTTCTTCTTCCCTTTCAATATTTTTTTTTGTTCAATTCATAAACATGATTTCAACTAAGTATTTGATTTTCAATATAATCATGGATGCTTAAATTCGTTGGTGTTAGAATGATCTAATTTCCATAGTTTGCTTTATTCATATGTTAAAAGATGTTCTGTGCTTTTGATCTATTTATTCGTACAAGTAAAATCACAATTAAGTTTCTTATGCATGTTTAATGTGAAGAAATTTATGAATTAATTAATTAATATGAACAAGATTTTGATTAATTGATAAAATACTTATATGGTGTAATGTATAATCATGTATGCATTAAATATGTAATAATACCTAAACTATTTTTACCTTACATAACCCTATAATATGTTTTGCTTATGAAAATTTTAAGTCTATTAAACATAGAAATATGTGAGATAGGTTTAGTAATTAATTAAGTTAAATATTTTTACTCAATTTAATTAGGGTTAATAAATGATCAATTTATTCATGGAATCTCTGTAAAATCTTTTATCAATATGAATGATTCTAAGCTAGGAAGGATGATTGTTCTAACACAAGAATGCCATGTGATGAACTCTTAAACTGCATTTTCTATTTTAATTTTTAATTACATACTTAGATAAATTTTAGTTCATTAAATTAGTTAGTTAATTCACTTTTATTTATTTACCCCACATTTTCAACTCATATTATTTTTCCATCACCAATTTGTTCAAGTTTTAATTTCTCACAAAAAATTGTTTGACCATCCCTTGGAGACGATACTTGATACTTATCACTTTATTACTTGCCATGACTTTGTACACTTGCACATTTTTGTCGTTCTAAATCCCTAAGTTGTACTCTTTGCCGAAATAAGATGGCCCTACAATGCCTCTGATGACCTAGCCCTTGTGTTGGTGAGGAGGAAAGATGAACCCCCACAATTTTTATACTCCGTATACAAGTTGCGCGTACGACACTAGTCTATCTCGCCAGCAATTTTCATTAGTAAGTATTCCAGTAGAGGTTTGGTTCTTCATATGGCTGACCCTAATCTTACTGTTGCAGGTTCTGTTCAATCTTCCATCCCATCACAAACCTCAAGTGGTAAGGATGTGGAAGCCTTGATGGAGAGAGAGAATGAGATCATTGTAGTGGTGAATTAAAGGGTGCAACCGGGCAGTAGCATTCGCAACAGGCTAAGGGCTAAAGGGGGCTCTCAAAGTACTGGGGAGAGTAGTGGAAGTATACTGGTCCACCGTAGGCGCGACAAGGGACTATTCAATCTAGGAAGAGAGGTTACTCCTCCAGCCCTCACTTCTCACCCCGAGATACAATCAAAGTCTGCCCCTCTTGTAGACTTAACTCTTGTTTCTCCACCTCTTCCTAAAGAACCCACTCCCAGCACTTTCCATTCTGTACTGCTGTCTTCTCCACTTGGTCCAATTCCAATTCCTTCTTCCTCTGGTCGGGTATCTACCTTATTCCCATAGAGAAACCATGCCAACATAGGTCAGTCCCCTTTCTCTCCCTTTTAAGTCAACCAAATATGGGAGATGAGTTTTCCTCAAGTGTTGAAGAACCGCGCCTTTCTTTCTTCTGAAGCCCACCAATCAACTTTTCCAGAGTTAGTGGATACTTACCAAGTTATGATGGAATAATACGGACTCCTTGGTTGGGCCCTCCGCCAATATTATAGTGGAAGTGAAGCTAAACGAGTTGAACTAAAAAAGATCTTGACTTCCAAAAATCAAGAACTAGCCCAGCTTCACCAAACTTATGAGACCACAATCCACCAAAACAATGAGCTCACTGAATCTGTCTCTAGCTAGGAAACTAAATACAATTCCCTTAAGGAAGATTCTAAAGAAAAGATACACCAACTAAA
Source organism: Gossypium hirsutum (assembly GCF_007990345.1). NCBI lineage: Eukaryota > Viridiplantae > Streptophyta > Magnoliopsida > Malvales > Malvaceae > Gossypium > Gossypium hirsutum. Next base: position 43,428,879 of record NC_053440.1, on the reverse strand, counting down.
GAGCCAGACCACTTCTTTAGAAAAACAATGTTTGGTGGACCTAGAAAGGGTGTAGAAGGAAAACAATAAAGCCCTGAAGCATGAAAAGGTAGAAACCACGATGGGGATACAAAATTACATTCCCAAATTGTAGTCTAACCACATCCTTCACGCCTAAGTCATCGTGGGGCCTTTTGATCTGAGCCAAGTCAACTTTAGTTGCATGCATAGTTTCAACAATGTTGATATGGATTTTGATATGATGAATCATTTTGGGACTGAGTTGGAGGAATTCTAGAAAAAGTGGAAGGAATGAGACAACTTCTTCTTTCCACCAGAACCTAAGCCAACTACTCATGCCCCTATCGAGGAAGCCAGTGACAAAGCAGAAGAGGACGCAGAAGGGACCTCTGATCAGCCAGTTGAGGGCAATGTTTAAATTTTCCTTTTTTTGTACTAGTCCTCCTATTTAATAAAAATTTCTTCTTTTCATCTGTTGTCTTTTATTTCCGTTGCACCTATCTTTCTTTCTACTGTTCCCATCATGTTTTATGCCACCTAATAATGGTCTGTCAATCCTGTATTTAATCACATATCACAATATGATATCCCTATTTTAAATCTAAAGGACTAAGATAGAGCTAATATAATATGCATATAGAGGCTACTTTTCAATTTTCTACGTCCAGAGGATTGGTAAACCGAAGCACTGATACCACTAAATTGTAACACCCTATATCTGACTCGACCATTGGGTCCGAGTACCAAATGTCACAACCAACCCGAAATACTTAACAGTAAATCTAGATTGATTTATTTTCAACTTTTATAATGCCAGGATAGATTTCCTATTTACACATAAGATCGCTCCAATTTCTTTAGTTATCAATAGGTTTCAAACATAACTACATATAAACTTTCTATCGTTTATAAAGTTCTTAAAATCAAATTGCCTTATTGAGCAGGTTGAAGTTTATAAATATATGTCTTGGGAATTAAAATTCAATAATAGCTCTCCTATTTGAACCTCGAGGTGTAGCCTCTAAGGGTGCCCCTCTTTATGCATGGTACAACTATGGCGCCATCCACATAACTTGGCGATGCCCCTCTATTATCATTCCTTAATCCTGCGTACAATGCAGTAAAGTCATGAGTTCAGATGAACTTGGTGAGATTATGTACAACTGAAATCAAAGGATATCAGTTTTTGGTTAAATAAGTACAATAGCGCATAATTGAAACTCCGTGATCAATTTTTATGAAATCATACTTGCAAGGTAGTACCATAAGACTTCTCTACTTTAGACAATTTTACTAAAATGCTCCAATTAGTAGATAGTTCTCGAAGGACAATCTCTTATTTAGATTGCCTATGGTGGACTTCAATGATCAGACATTTTTGGCAGACATTCACTTCAAAGTAGTCCTTGGTGGACTTTCTATTTTTTGGTGACCCTTTTCCCACTTACCACTTAGAATTTCAAATTTGATGAATCATTTCGTAAACACTTAGCCAATGATGGTTCTATACCAACTCTAGCAGACTCTTGTTGAGAAATACCTCGAAGGAAATACCCCTTCCTTCTACATATGTCGCATTTCAGACGCTTCTACCAGTTCCTCTACATTCGCATTTTGGCGGATTCCTCTATTTAGCACACTTATCTGTGTTTTTAGACACACCATGATCATTTTGTCAACCTACTCGCTTTTTATGCCCTGGTAGACTTTCTGTTCGTCGTCCTAGTGGACTCTATTTTTGCCATGAGATGTACTTGTTCACCACTAGATCATGCCATGGCTAATCATGTAATTTTGATTTCAAAAAATCAGTAAAACCCTTTCGAGGTGTCTCCCTATAAGACCTGTATACCATTTACATGGTGTCTACTCGAAGGACATATAAAATGTTTACATAGTGTTGCCTAGAAGGATCTATATACCATTGTCATAGTGTCTTCTCGAAGGACTAGTACATAACTGTCATCATAGTGTCGCCCCAAAGGACCAGTAGATAACCGTTCCATGATGCCACCAAACTCCCTTGAATCCTCTTACAATTCGCACATTCCTCCATCACACCAATCTCTCCTATATTCATTTATCCCATCAAAGTAACTTCCTTCGTACTCCGCATATAATAAATATGCATTTCACACAAGTCATTGTACTTGTAAGCATATCCATACTTACATAGTGTTATGCATACACAGTATAATCATACACCATATTCATACACAACATTGGAATCAAACAAACTAAGAGCACACATGGACGCATATCATAGAATTAGCATAACATCATCAATCACCCAAAGGTAGAGTTCAGAAACTCACCTTAAATCCGTAGTCCTCATCAACTTAGCTTGTACAAACTCCCGCGCCTTCTTCATCCTGGCAGCTAAGTATGAAAACTATATATATCGATTAAATCAAAGGTAATAAAATCGTAAAAATCCAGAATCCATTATTACACAGAAACTTTTCAAGAATCCTTCTCTCTTCATTTAATTCAGGAGTACAGAGAGACCTCAGAGCATACCAACTTAATGGATTTTCTACTTTCTAGGCTCGAGTCTCACATTTACTGCCCCATGTAAAGCTGTCCTTAAGTTTCTCTTCTTCAGAGCAACCGAAAAAGATGATGCAAATGAGAAGAAGATTATAAACCGAATTGAGTAGAATTATTTTTACATAAATATCCTTCCTCACACACACATATATATACCCTTAATTGCATTGTCTCCATAGCCCAAAATGTAACACCCCAAACCCGACCTAGATGTTATGGTCGTATCTGGAAGATTTGTATTAATTTGTTTAAAAACTCTTGTTTTAACCAAACTAAGTTGAGCATTTCAAAAACATAAAACTTGCAGATATCTCACAGAGGTTTAGAAAAACTTAAGTTCGTAAACATTTATTTCAAATGCCAAAATCTATTTCAAATTCATTTGCTTCAAAAATATCGATTTTGAACAAAATTTTTTCAATTAATGCTAACATTATTTAAAAAACTATTTATTTATCGAAAAACACTTAAAGGTTTACTTAACTCGCAGCAAAAAAATTTCAGAGTTTTAATTTTGAAAATTGAATTCTAGTTGGTACACTTATATGATTTTGCAGTTTTATGTTAAAACTTCCAAAAAACTAGCAAACAAAATGAAAACCAAAACACAAACCAAAAATAAAATATAGTCTCAAAAATCCAATAATAAATTTGCTAATGTAATTCACCATATTTACTTAGACTTAGCCAAGAAAAGAATCCGAGCTCCCGCACGTCATCCGGACCTAAGTCGGAGGTTCACCTGAAACATATATACAAATAAGTGAACTAGAAGCCCAGTGTGTGACCCGACCTAGAAAAAGAATTTTACTATGGTTTTGCGTTTACAATAAGCAAATCATAATTTCATATCACATTACATATCAGAACATATCATAAATCATAACAAAGCTCAACATAAATCGGAACATATCTTATCATATCAGAGCATGTTATAAATCATACCATATCGGGTCATACCATACAATGTCCTATCCCCATCTGCTACACACCATCTACGACCAGCCAATCACACCAAATAGGACTACAAGAGTCCATCTATCCAATCACACTAATATGTGGCGATGTGCCACTCACATAATTACAGCTGAGCTACCATATATATATTTGCGGTCTAGCCGCCATAATTGCAGTAAAACTTCCATATCACACTTCCTCCATCATACCATAACCCACCCCAAGGCATATGCAAATTCACATTAACATACATACATATCACATAGGTTGCATGGTATGCATACATAAACAAATAATATAGAAAACATAACATAACACACAACTTATACAGATCATAGCATAAAATATTACATAGTCGAATTGGATAGCTTATCAAAATAGATAGCAGAATATGTATAACACACAAGCTTAACTCATGTACCTACTTATGGCAAATCATAACACATATTATACTTTTTGGAACTTATTTAACATACCTTCAACAGTTACTCATTTTTGTTTACTAAAACTTACGCTTTTCTGGGCATACATAATCCCTACGAACCTAATTTTTGAATCCTGAATCGGCTCCTAATTGGCCCAAAAGGCCCACACGGCCTAAAAAGCTAGCCTGTGTGGTCTACACGGTCTACCTACACGATCTGTATGATTTCACACGACCATGTGCCCCATAAGGCCTATATGATTTCACACGGTCGTGTGCCTCACACGGACTACATGATTTCACATGGTCGTGTGCCTCACACAGCTTACTCACACGACCTACATGATTTCACATGGTTGTGTGCCCCACACAACATGCATGATTTCATATGGCCATGTTCTCCACACGGCTGCAAAAACACATTCGGCCATGTGTCATTGGGCAGTTTTGAAAAACAACCTCATTTCACAGGTTTTCCGAATTTTCGATGAGTTTTTTGGGTTAGATCATACACCTGATTGAAGATTTGATCGCTCACAAAACCACAACACTCCAAAACCTACATACCACATTTAAATGAACTAATTACAATATAATTTAATCCCAAAATCTCACTCAAAACACTCATGCTTCCTTAAAGAAATAATCCCCAAAATAAGCACACGAGCACTTACTTCACATGAACCACATTGAAATAGCGATTACACCATTGGAATGTTTTGATTCTCCCACCCTTCGCCTGGTCTAACACCATGAAAATACTTAACACAATGTAGAATGAAAATTAAACTTTCGGTACTCAGAACTTGTTCAAGAACGAACTAAAACTTTATAACATAAAATAGAACGATACTACTTACACGAATCTTGGATACAAATGGAAATAGAGATTCAAAAGGATTGATCCCTCGGTACATAATGGCAGAAAAACAAAAATCCATCGGAAAGAAGAATGAAAAGGAATTGAAACTCTAAAAAGAAAAGCATAAAGAGGAAGAAGAGAACGTGAAAACTAAATGGGGAAAGTGAGGAGATTCCAACTACCCATATCCCACTAAATCCTACTAAATCCCACTAACCAACCACCTATCAGATTTTCCTCAAAGTTCAAAACAAAAATAATTCCACTTTGTACACACATGAGGATTCGAACAAAGACTTAAAGGTAATTTGAGGTTTTACTACTGAACCAACAAATTCATTCTTATCATTAGTTGAACGAAAATAAGATTTAAGTGAAATAACTAGGGAGAATAATTGAGCTAAAACTTAACAAAATTTTAAAGGAAGAGCTCAAACCCAAAACCTCTCATACACAAACACAACACATATCCACTAAACCAGATTAACACACTTGACACAATTTCACAATCTCAATTCTTCTAACCCAGTTTTCGGGATGTGACAAAATAATCATCCATCGCTAATCATTCTGTCTCCCACTAAGGAACCAACGAGTGCCAACTTAATTGAACCAAAATTATATCTCAACTAATTACCAACCAGCCACAAAATTTTCCAAGTTTTCTAGTAGAGCCCGTCAACTTATTATTTTATACAATTACTCCCCATCTTTTTTAATGTTCGGGACTTTAACAAAAATCAGGTGTGAAGATAATTTTTTGTTGTGATTCAATATAAAAATATTTATATATATTTTTATGTCATGTCATTTCATGTTTTGTATGATTTATTGATGTGATTCAATTTAAAAATAATTTATATGTTGATGCCATATTTGTATAATATTATGATATTGATTATATTTAGTAAAAAGAATATAGATATTGTGTCCTATCACGTTCTCATTATTTTTTTGGTGTAAAGTATTATAAGTTAAAATAATTTTTTACTTGTTAATAATTCATTTTGACACACAGATATGTATGTCGTGTTTATTTTATTTTTCATGACATGATTTTTTATATTTCCATGTCTTCCATAATATTAATAATTTTATCACAATAATTTAATACCCTAACTCTAAATTCATTTATTATGAATTAAAGGCTTATGTCTATTATATCCATCATATTTTAAAATTTAACCCGATTGTGCGAAGCATTGCAAGCGCGCATTTTTTAGTTCTTATTAGAGGAAAGATAAAAGTTGCAAGCTTACGGTGCATTGCATGTAATAAAACTTGTGTTCTCATTTTAGTTGTGGAGTTCTTCCTTATAGTTTATTAGAATTTGGTAATCATATTTAGTAAATACTTAAAAAATTAGTTCACTCATCTCTATTAATTTATTATATATAAATTATTAAACTGTTGATTTTTTAGCAAATTAAAGTAGAAATATTATATTCTTAAATTTTATAAAGTAGAGGGATGGAATTCAGAATTACACATTTGTTATAATTATTACTTCAGTCCACTGATTACTTTTATTCACCTACTTTTTACAATTTTATTAGATTCAAATTGATAATAGAATTAAAATGATGGTGTATGTTTTTTTATAACAATCTTAATTGTATAATTTATTAATGATTTAACATAGTTGTCTCAATTTCCATGTTGCACGAGGCCTTCATTGTATAATTGGCCTATTGTTAATATTTTTGGGGCCCTAGGCGAAATAATAAACCGGGTCTATTTAAAAAAATTATAAAATATAATACAAAAAAATAAAATCATATACTAGTAATTTCATTAAAATAATATGTTTTATGACATTAAGCGTATGATATATTTTTCTAACAAAATTAAAAAAAAACATTTTTTATTCAATCTACTCCTATGTCCTCAACTGCATAAACACAATAAAACACAATAAAAAAATGGGTTCTACGAGCATTTTGAGATGCAAAATCATTAATGATAACATCAACGTCAATGTTTTTCAAAAAGTCCTTCTTGATTGAGAAAATTGCCAGACCATTCAACCGTTCTTGTGACATAGATGACCTCAAGATTCATTTCTCTTATAGCCCCATTTTCAACTAAAATGTCTCTTGGTTTGTTATCAAGATTAGCCCAATTTCTAGGATCATAAATATTCAAATAAGGAATTGCTTGTTCTTCATCAATGCCAGTATCTGGAGGAATTGTTTGTTCTTCATTATTACCAAGATTTTCAATATTGGATACATTTGACACATCATTAACCTCATTTGGATCATTAATTTCATCATTCTCATTTACACCATTATGAAAACTTTCATTTGATTGATTCAAATTTTCATTAAAAACTACTTTTGAAAAAGGAATTAAAATTTGGGAATAATTGAAATTCTTTTTTTTTGGGATAATTGAAATTCTTTTTTAACTTTAATGGTAGGAGTTGAAATTTGAGAATTAGAGGAAGTTTGTTGAAGCCAAGGAATTGAAGATGAAATTTTTATGGCTAAGAATTGAAAGCCCTAGACATTTAATTAAATTATTTTAATTTGAAGATTTCTTTCTTACATTAAAAGCTAAATAAATAAATTTTTTGGGCTTTGAGCGGCTGCACTTTAAAACAGCCCCTAGGGCTAGCCTTGTTGTGTAACATAAACGGATTAAATTATGTCATAATAAAGGGATTAAATCTTTGGTTTTAGCATAGTATAGGGTAAAAGTATCAGGGAATATATTGTAATTGGGGCATATCGCATTTCGACCCCTTTACTGAAAAAATGGGTAAATTAACCCTTATATATTTCAAAACATGCAAATTAGCACCTCCGTTAAATTTTTTCTATTAATTTTTTTCCATTAAATGATGACTTGGAATGTTAATTTAAATGATTAATTACTAATTTGGTCCTTGAACTATAGTTAAAATATCATTTTGATTTTTTAAAGTTTTCTTAACAATAATTCTAAAAAATTAAAAAAATCTTTAAAAATAAATATAAATTATTAAATATATTAATTTTTTTAGAAAATGTTAAAAATTTAACAAATATATCCCTCAATGTTTCCAAAATTTGACATTTTAGTTCTAATTCTAAAATAAATCAATAAATTTAGCCCTCAATATTTACAAAACATTTCATTTTAGTCCTAACTCTAGAAATAAAAAAATATATATTTAACAAAAATCATTTTAATCCCTTTATAACCCATCAGTTAACTCATGTGAGTTATTAGAATAAGAAAAAAAAGTACACTCTTTCACGTAACTTGAATAAGAACTCTAAAAATTTGGGATAAAATATGAAAAAATAGGGTAAACTACACCAATTGTCCCTAAACTTTGTTAAAAATTACATGTTGGTCACCTAACTTTCAAAAGTTACATAATAGTCATTAACGTTATCAAATTGTTACATTTTGGTCACTAGTCCGTTAACTACCATTAAGAGGATGATGTGGCATGTTAATTTAAATAGTTAATTAATAATTTAGCCCTTGAACTATAACTAAAATTTTATTTTGATACTTTTTTAAAAAACTAATCATAATTCTAAAAAGAATTAAAAATCTTAAAAATTATAGTAAAAATAGTTTTTAAAATAAATCCGCCATTGATTATTCCTTTTTTATCTTTTTCTCCTCAAGAAATCAAAGCCACATTTCCATTAAAACTAAATCAAACCAAGTTTTGTTAAAGCCAAAACTTAAATTCAAATAAGCTCTTTTTTGGTGAATCATGGTATGTGTGTGTGTTTTTTTAAGAAAATTGAGTTGTATTTCAATAATGGGGAAACATGTAACATCCCTTACTCGACCCGGTCGTTAGGTCTGAGCAACAAAGTGTCACATTCGTTGTCAGAGCAACTACTAACAAATACACAGTAAAACATCGTTTTACTTCATCAATCATGCAATCAATCAATAATACAACCTCAGGTAACATGAACTGTCACATCTCGGATTTCTAATTGAATATGTATAAAGTTATAGCAAGAATGAGTAATTGACTTAATGGTTAAGAGTTAGTGAAGTTATCCTTGAGGCTCGAGTTTGATTCCCCTCACCCGTGTAATTTTTATTTACTAATTTTTTACCCGAAAAACTCTAGGTGTCGCTCTCTAGTTTTAACCTATATATAAATATTTTCCCACTTTTTACTTCCTCTTTTCATCATTTCTCTTTTTCTTCACTCTTTTTCTGAATTTTTTCTTTTCCTTTTCTTCCTCTTTGTGTCGCCCCATTGGTCATCAACTCCCTTTATCTCTTATTTTATTTTTGCTGTTATTTTTTTACTGCCATTGTCGCACCTCTGTAGCCCATTTTCTTCTCCATTGTCGTCGTCCTAGTAAGCCACCATCTTTTCTGTCGCCACCCTATTGATTCTCTTCCTCTACTCTTCATCATTTTTCTGTTGTCACGAATTTGAGCAAGTAGAGTAAGTATAGAATTTTTTACTTTAATTCTTTAAGATATAATTTTTCCTCTTCTTTTCATATTTAGATATGGTTGATTGATTTGTGGCATTGCCAAATCTTACAAGTTACTTTTTCCTTGGTGTTTGAATGCTCAAGATATAGATCCGAACCATACAAATCAGTTGTAGCATCGGGAAGTCTATTTGCAAAGCCGTTATAAGTCAATTAAGGTAAGCGTTAATTTTCAACTTCAGATACGAAGTTTTCAATTTACATTTTCTGCTTGGCCGAACCCTATAGGAGCATTAGGGGGCTATTATTAATGACTAAAACTCTATTGGGTACATATTTGAGTTGGTGCTATTTAGATCTCAAGCGTAAGAGTTGCGGGAAAGGGATCAAATTCAAATTAACGCTAATAGTTGTGCGTCTTTCCCTATGTCTAATTAGCTTAAAAATCATATAATATGTACTTAAATGATAAATTTGCTTGCTATTTTTGGCTTGGCCGAATGGCCTAAGTGCAAATGAGTGAGGTGTCGAGCAAGGTACGTAATCAATTAGAAAGCTCGATTGTTAAATGCCTTGTTTAGGTCTGATGGAATTGTGTATGAGTTGTATGTAATGTATGACTTGTGCTATGCATTGGTTGACCATATGATTGATATTTCATATCTCTAATTGCTTAATCCTTGATGAAATTGTGTATTGAATGCATGTATGCATGCTAGATTTTGAAACATTCACTTAGGTGCATGTTTTATGCTGTGATTGATATTGAACTTGTAGGTATTTAAATTACATACCAGGTATGATATTGATTGTATGGAAACCATGTGAGCATGCCATTGTTACCATTAAATGAAAAGTATGCAAAGCATACATCAACATTGAATATTGATATGCATGTTAAACATGTCATTGTATTGAAACGATTACTGAAAGCATGATGTGCTTACCGATTGTATGACATATTGCATCTTCATGGGGTGGGTATTTATGGTTGACAAAGGAGTGCCATGGAGTACTGGCAGCAGTTAAATTTTGCAATATTATTGTTAGTGCACTGCTCTAAAGTACCGAGGAGATTGGGTGAGTTATCGCATCTTATTGGTAGCTTGTCTACATTTTACTGGCAGTTTTATCTACATATTGTTACTAGTGGTTTTAAACACATCGAACTTTAACTCTTACTGTTTTAGAGTTCACATGAAGAGTTTTGGGAAACTCGTATTGTGTAGTGGATAGATGAGTAGGACCATTGCACTGTATCATTGAGCATGCCATAGTCACATGTTGTAATTCCATGATAAGTTGTTTGAACTATTATAATAGTTGTGTGCCTATTTGACTAGTTGAATGCTTATAGTTCTTAGACTCACACTAGGCTTTTAAAGCTCATCCCCTATTGTAGTCCTTACAGATAACCCTCAAGATTAGGCTCGGACATGGCATACGAAGGTCTCATTATGAATTTTTTGGCAATAAAGTATTTTTAGTTACTCCATTTATTTTGGTGTTATTATTTTAGGATTGTAATTTTTATTTAAGTATGGATTGTAGTGTGGGTTATTTTCTAATTGAGGTTTTGCATGCATTAGATATTTTGATGGAAATTGAAAAAATTAAATAACCAGCCTAACACAATTTAAAACATGGGATTTCAACAGAAAAAAAAACAAAAGCAACACTTGCTCCACATCAAAATGGTTGAACTCAATTTTCAAAAGGTTTACCGATAAAATTAAGTGAGGGTTATATTTTCAATGATACATTTAAATGAAACTTGATTTAAATTACATTTAATTTAATAACCAGTGCTTTTATGAAACCTAATGCAACCACGCTAAGTTTTTCGAAAATTAGTCAAAATAGCAATTTTTAAAACTGAACGTTTCTACTTGGCCATTTTGGTGGTGAATGTAACCTATAGGACTTGGCCAAAATGTTTGGGCTGGGTTTGGGAGGTTACATGAACATTCTTTATCGAGTCTTATAAGAGCATACGATGCTTTAGAGTCAACCCAATATCAAATAAGGACATTTTTGTAACATTTCTAAATTTTTTTATCAAGTATACCATAAAAAATCATTCAAATATTCAATCATATCATAAATACCTATATAGTAAGATGCACAATTAAATCTGAGCCTTAATTGAGCTTACGAAAGCTCTTTTGTAGACCAGAGCATGAACAAGGACTAAATTGCAAAGGTTTGAAAGTTTGGGCTCGACGTTGTGACGTCATGAAATATTTTTTCACGTACAGTTTTTCACGTCACAACATTGCGACATCATAATTTGTCCGCCAATGTAGCGAAAGGGGTATTACACGTCGAGACGAGGACCTTGTTTTTGATAAATTTTGACCTATTTGGTACCTATTTCAGGTCAAGCCAAACCTTTAGCTCATTTGGTGCATTCATGCACATCTAAACCTATAAAAAACCAATCCAAAAGTATTCTCAAACATTCATTTATCATAACTAAATTCAAACAATCTAACATGTCTCGATTTAGCATCATTTTAAAGTAAATTCAACTTAATAAACATGTACTTAACCATCTCATGCCATCGTCATATCATACCATAATGTTATCTTGCCTTATCATGCTTAAATTTAGCATTGAATGTAGTTTAAGATCATCTCATCATAGTACCAAAACAACCAGTATGCCATCATTTGGCACTAATTCACAATAACACATACCAATTCGAATACCAACTAGCCTATCATACAATTCAAACATTTTCAAAACAACATGAAACCATACCAATTCTCTAATCAAGCAAACTAACAATTTGGTCATACTAATTGACTACCAAATTTTTATTCAAGTGCTTCATAAGCCATTTAACACATTACCATCATATATGAATTTCCATATAACCATTACAATTCCAAAGGTAAGCACTCACAAGGTTCAAATCAAAGCCATATCCAAAATAAACACATATATTAACCCTATGTACATGCCACAAATAGAGTTTTAAATGATAGAAATTAAAGACTACTAAATCATTTATAGGATAGTGTGAGCTCTTCAACAATCCGCTTGACACGTTTTGCAAGTTGGCGATCTACAGGGAAAAGGGAAACGAGGGGGGGTAAGCATATCGAATGCTTAGTAAGTTCACAGGTATTTAAACAACAACTTACCTCAAATTACATCTTAATTTGATAAAATACTAGCTTTATGGCTTTGCCTAAACATGACAAACACATATAAACAAGGTGAGTATCAACATATATTGCATCTTATAATAAATCAAGCATATAATGTAAAACCCCTCACCAGGCTCGGTTGCTAGACTTGAATTACAGGATGCTACAGCAAGCACCAAAATATTCACACACAAATTAAAACATTGAATTCAATTAAAATCATCAAATTAATCAAAATTCGTGCATGATAGAAGTTATTAGTAAAGCAGGGACTAAATCGAGCATACGAACATAGTTTAACAAATTCGAGCATGATTAAGGACCAACCTGAAAATTTTTAAAACTTTAGAACTAGGTATCGATACCAAAGTAACAAATACTGATACTTTTATGGTAGGTATCGATACAATTTAGGCATTTTTTCATTTTCAAAACACTGTTCACTTGGTCAAGTATCGATACCTTGATCCCTGGTATCAATACTTTTACCCAGATGGTCAAATTACCAAATTCAAAAGTTCATTTCATGCCCAAATTTATATCTTAGCTCATAGATACATATAGGTACACAAATAGCCTGCAAATAACTTATTCAATCAATTACAAACATACAACCAATATGCCACAACTAGTACCTCAATCCAACAATTCAAATTCAATCATAACACCATATTCAAAACAATCCAATATGCTCTCCAAGACACATGAAAAAAATTAACATAGCATACATCATTTATCTATTTATAGCACCTTATAATAATGATTCAAGGTCAACCATTCAAGCATGCACAATAACTTACCAAATTCATTCAAACTTATCATATACATATCATTCATTTACTAAGCATATTTCAAACATGTTACCTTATCACCACATAAGCATTATAACATACTTACCTAAACAATCAACAAAGATTACCAAATACCAAGATCATTAGCAAACTTATAGATATATACATATTTACATAACATTTAAAATGTTAGATTCATTCAAAGCATAACAAATACAGCCACATAACTCTCATAGGTACATACAAAATATTATATACCTCTCTTTCAAACCAACTAATTTATATCATGACATCATATTGCCTATATAATTGCATACTCAAAATGTTGTCTCAAATACCGAATACACAATTCAAACCATTTAGTAATGCATATATTTCCAACAAGCATATTCTTTTCCATAATCACACCCACAAGGATTTCAAGACATACCATTACATAAGCAAACCAAAACAACTCCTAAATACATGCTACACATAATCACGACTTAATATAGTCAAAAGACTATAGAACCAATACCTGGATAGTGTAAGCTTCTCAACAATCCGCCAGACATGTCTCGCAAGTTGACACTACAGGGAAAAAGGAAACAAGGGAGTAAGTATTACAAATGCTTAGCAAGTTCACTAGTATTTAAAACCAAGGAACTTACCTCAGGATATAACTATACACTACATGTTACTAAGCTTCTTAAAGTTTTCCTATCATGAAAACTCAAATATTAAAGAGGTGAGTTCAACATTTACCATGCTATATTGTAACTCAAGCATAGAACATTTCAATTCACTTAATTTAACATTTCATCATCATTCATGAAACAATAATCATTTAATCAATTCACTATCTTAAACTGTTAGAATTAAGTGACCCAAATCCTTATTTAAATAAAATACTGTGGTAAAATAAAATAAAAGTAAAATCCCTATAGAATTATACTTCTTTTATTTTATTTTAGAATAAGGTTTCTAAACCTTATTAAACTCCATCTATTTGATATTATTTAAATAAGGAGATTCACTCCTATTAGAATAAGGTTTACAAGCCTATAAATAGGCATAGTCTACTCCTCTTGTAATTAAGTTTTCGACATAGTGAGTTTTCTTCTCCTCTGCCCGTGGTTTTTTCCTGAAAAGGTTTCCACGTAAAATTTGTGTGTTCTTTATTTTTCTATTTCTATTTTTCTTTGCGATATATTGTCATTACCGATATTATATTTTTCTCAAATTGGTATCAGAGCTTCCGGGTTGTTCATCTCAATCATGGTAATGACGTCTTTGAAGTACGAAATTCTGCTGTTTGACTGCAACACCAGATTTGCATTATGGCAGATAAAGATGCAAGCAGTTCTTGCACAGATGGACTTAGGGGAAGCCCTACTAGGGGTAGATAAGATGCCTTCAACTTTAACGGAAGAAGAGAAGAAGCGCAAGGATCGAAAGGCGTTAACACAGTTACATCTGCATTTGTTTAACGAAATTTTGCAGGATGTGATGAAGGAAAAGACTGCCACTGGATTATGGAAGAGGTTGGAATAGATATGTATGTCGAAAACTCTAACCAGCAAACTACATATGAAGCAGCGTCTTTATGCTCATCGTTTGGAGGAAGGTGCATTTGTGCACGAACACTTAACAGTGTTCAAAGAAATTCTCTCAAACTTGGAGGCCATGGAGGTTCAGTATGATAAGGAAGATCTAGGGCTGATTCTACTTTGTTCGTTGCCCCCGTCTTATTCAACCTTTAGAGATGCGATTTTATATAGCCGCGAGTCTCTCACAGTTGATGAGGTTTATGATTCTTTAACCTCGTATAATAAGATGAAGCATCTTGTGGTTAAAATCGACTCTCAGGGAGAGGGTCTTATTGTTCGTGGGAGACAAGATCGGAATACTGATGATGATTGTGGAAGGACACAGGAACAAAATCCTTGCAGTAAATTTAAAGGTAGATCGAAGTCTTCAAACAGAGGTAAAACTTGTAACTTTTGCAAGAAGAAAGGGCACATTAAATCTGAGTGCTATAAGCTACAGAATAAGATCAAAAGGGAGGCTGCGAATCAAAATAGAAAACAACTAGAAAATTCTGGTAAAGCTGATGTTGTAGAAGATTACAACGATGGTGAACTTCTAGTCAAAAATTCCAAAGCGAGCGAGGAGTGGATCCTTGATTCGGGTTGCACCTTCCACATGAGTCCCAATCGGGATTGGTTTATGACTTACGAAATAGTGTTTGAAGGTATTGTGTTGATGGGAAATAATGCTTCATGTAGAATTGCAGGTGTTGGAACAATTAGAGTTAAAATGTTTGATGAAGTTGTCAGAACACTCAGTCACGTACGACATGTTCCAGAATTAAAGAGAAATTTAATTTCATTGAGTACTCTTGATTCAAAAGGGTACAATTCGAGGAGTGGACTTCACAGATGTGTTCTCTCCAGTTGTGAAGCATAGTTCAATTCGAGCTTTGCTTGGCATTGTGGCCATGCATGATTTGGAGCTTGAGCGGTTAGATGTAAAAACTGCATTTTTGCATGGAGAACTTGAGGAGGCAACAACCAAAGGGTTTTACAGTTTCAGAAAAAGAGGGCTATGTTTGCTTGCTGAAAAAGTCGCTTTACGGTTTGAAACAGTCACCAAGACAGTGGTATAAGAGGTTTGATTCCTTTATGACTTCTCATGATTTTAAAAGAAGTAGCTTTGAAAGTTGTGTTTACTTTAAGAAAAACAGTGATGGTTCTTTTGTGTATCTACTCCTTTTTGTTGATGACATGTTTATAGCAGCGAAAGATAAAGGAAAGATAAGAAAGGTCAAAGCCCAACTAAGTGAAGAATTTGAGATGAAAGACTTGGGACCAGCAAAGAAGCTACTTGGTATGGAGATTCTCAGGGATAGAAAAGCAAGTAATTTGTATCTAAGTCAGAAAGGGTACATTGAGAAAGTTCTTTCTAGATTCAATATGCAGAATGCTAAGCCTGTTAGTACTCCTTTAGTAGCCCATTTCAGAATTTCATCGGCTTTGTCTCCACAATCAGATGATGAGATTGAGTACATGTCACATGTTCCATACTCTAGTGCAGTGGGATCTCTCATGTATGCCATGGTTTGTTCACGTCCAGATTTATCATATGCAGTTAGTGCAGTTAGCAGATACATGAAGAATCCTGGTAAAGAACATTGGAAAGCAGTTCAGTGGGTTTTAAGATACTTACGAGGTACTACCGATGTTTGCTTACAGTTTGGAAGAACTAGAGATGGAGTTATTGGGTATGTTGATGCTGATTTTGCTGGGGACCTCGATAGAAGAAGATCTCTCACTGGTTATGTCTTTGCAATCAGAGGTTGTGCAATCAGTTGGAAAGCCACTTTGCAAACTACAGTTGCTTTGTCTACCACTGAAGCTGAGTACATGGCGATTACTGAGGCTTGTAAAGAAGCTATATGGTTGAAGGGACTCTTTAGTGAACTCAATGAAGACCTTCAAATCAATACAGTATTTTGTGACAGTCAGAGTGCCATCTTTCTTACAAAAGATCAAATGTTTCATGAGAGACAAAACACATTGATGTTCGGTATCATTTTGTTCGTGATATTATTGCTCGTGGTGATATTGTTGTGAGCAAAATTAGTACTCATGAAAATCCTGCAGATATGATGACTAAGTCACTTCCTATAACAAAGTTTGAGTATTGCTTAGACTTGGTTGGTGTTCATTGTTGCAAATAAACCCTTAAGGGGTTTTATGGAAGAGGTGGAGAAACTTGTTCATTGAGAGTTTGCGATGAAGAACTTGTTCATTAAGAATTCATGTCAAGGTGGAGATTGTTAGAATTAAGTGACCCAAATCCTTATTTAAATAAAATATTGTGGTAAAATAAAATAAAAGTAAAATCCCTATAGAATTATACTTCTTTTATTTTATTTTAGAATAAGGTTTCTAAACCTTATTAAACTCCATCTATTTGATATTATTTGAATAAGGAGATTCACTCCTATTAGAATAAGGTTTACAAGCCTATAAATAGGCATAGTCTACTCCTCTTGTAATTAAGTTTTCGACATAGTGAATTTTCTTCTCCTCTGCCCGTGGTTTTTTCCCGAAAGGGTTTCCACGCAAAATTTGTGTGTTCTTTATTTTTCTATTACTATTTTTCTTTGCGATATATTGTCATTACGGACATTATATTTTTCTCATAAACATAACATATAACCTATTTACCCGCAATACATCCCTTTTCAAATAAATACCGAACATTGTTTTCATTTCATAATTTGAATTCTCAAACGGAATCATATTAAACCATATGAAATTCATTCTCATTTCATATCAATTCATCTTTGTACCAAATATATATCAATTGCCAATTTATTGTGAATTACTACTTCGTTTCATAATACAAATTCCAATTCACATTTATTAATTTGTCACGTTTCATATTGGCCCCCTAGGCTTATATAACTAATTCTCAATATGTATATGCCTCATCCGATTATTGTATCAAATCAATCTAAAAATCATTTATTCCAATTACATTATGCATGTCCCTAACACACCAATTTTGCACCTACTACCTGACGGATAAATGCATAATAATGAATTGCGCCTTGCGCTGGCTGGCAAAATCGACAAATAAATGTGCCCAACATTAGCTGATATAACTAACAAATGGGGTGCTCAGCACTCCCCGACATATAGTCGTATAACCCTGAACTCTTCCTATCCTATGGCATGCCAACTATATCCGACGTTGCCCAAATATTTAATAGGGTAATAGTTTTTCAGTTTCATTACATAATTTCATCATCGAAACAATCAATTCTAAAATATAATAGCACTTCACATAAACATACTAATTCAATTTCATGTTTATAACATTATATCATATTTTCACATATCTTCTTTTTAATCCTTAGCACAACCAATCGGTCTAAATCAAATCAAATAAACACTTCATCACACATAACATATCCTATTCCCATTCAATTTAAGGTCAATTCCATAATTATTTCAATTTGAAATTCATCGTATTCAATTTAATCCTCTATCTCACCTTTTTGTACCAAATCGTAAAAAAATAAAATTTTCAATTAAACATAGTTATAATTATAATTATAAATCTCTAAAAATTTAATACAAACATACCGTATAAACTTACCTAGTTAAGACAACAAATAAACAACTCTCTAAGGACTAACCAACAAATTTTGTCATTTTCCCAATTTTCTTTAGTTTGGTCCAATTTCTGATCTATTCAATAATTCAATTCAATTTATCAATTCCAAACATCTTATATCATCCTATTATAATTATTTTTTTAGTTTAGTTTTATTATTTGAATCTCCCTAAACTTTTTCATTTTATTCAATTTAGTCCTTAAAATTGAAATTATCATATCTTCCAAATTTGAACTCCATATTTTAAACCCACTTCAATTATGTCTGTATACAGCCTCATACTATCACAATTTTTAAAAAATCATACCAATTTCAAGATATTTACAATTTAGTCATTATATTCAAAACTAACAAAATTTACTTAACAAATTAATCCTATTTAATTTCTAAGCTTCAATATCTACAATAAACATTCAAAAACTTCAAATAACATCAATTGCAACTTTTAAAATATTTGAAGTTTTGAAAACAAAGATACAGGTTAGTTGGAACTAGTTGCAAGGATTTCAAAAACATAAAAATTACAAGATTTGGTAACAATTAAACACTTACAATGATAATTTACTTGTGATGTAATTTAAATTGTCACAATTCCATCATTATAAAAAGTAAAATTTATAGTGACAGAATTGTATCGTCACAAAAATGGTTAATGATAGTGTCTAGTATATATGTTGTCACTATCATATCATTTCAAAGAAAATAGAACTTGACACCAATTTTTAGCATTTCAATAGTGATGAATTGGTGGTGGCCAACAGATTTGGTAACAATTAACAGTTATAGAGGCGATTTACATGTGATATAATTTAAATCGTGAGGATGATTGTCATAGTATTGACCAAATATAAATGAATCACAATTACTTATTTTACTAGTGTCACATGTAAAATTTGTCACAAATAATTGACTATTTGTGACAAAATTCATTATTGTCACAACTATAATGTCACTGAACATATTAACTATTGTAGTGACACCAAACTAATCCATTTCATTTTTATCATGATCTTCACATAATCAAGCTTACACTACCATGAATTTCATGTTTCTAAGCTCAATTATCAAAAGACCCTTTTAATGGTAATTTGAGCTACGATTAAAAGTGGAAAAAAATTAAATAATGGAAAAAAAAGATAATGGGTTCAATACACCATGTTTCATACTTGAGATTTCTATAAAAATTACCACGGAAAATCACTTGCTTACCTTTTTTTTTAATGGTCGTTCATGGTGGAGAGATAACCTATTTTTCTTCCTCTTGGGTTTGGTTCTAGAAGATGATATATTTTTTTCACTAACTTTCATATATATATAATTAAGCTTATTTAATTATTATTAACATTTGATCCTATAGCTATTCTCCACCTAAAAATAAGATGGTAGAAATAGATGGATGAGACCAACTCATCCCAACCACTATGGCAAACATGGTTATATTGCACCATAGTCCTTGATTTAATTACTATTTAAGCTCCAATTCAAATCCAAATCAATTTCGTGTAGTTTTTTACTATTACACAATTTAGTCCACTATATTATTTTTTTCTTAACCAATCAAATATTACCTTATGAATGCCATTAATAATTTTCATAATTAATTTGTAAATTTCTAAGTTTAATACCCGAACTATCTTGATTTAAAGAAATTCAACCCAAATCGTATTTTCTGACAACGACGAAAATTGGGTTGTTACAAAAAAGAGAAATAAAATTAATCAAAATAAAGTATCATGATGAGGTAAACATGCCCAAAAGTGCAACAAAGAAAAAACTATCATATTCATTGAGTCATATAACTCAATTTTTAATACTTAACGATCAGGCCACAAATGAAAACAAAAAGGAAAAAAAACTATAATTTAGGTCATATTGAATGATCTAAACATTTTTGAATATGGTGACCTATTGCAGATAAACCAAAAAAATAGAAAGGAAACTAAATTTCATGGTGGGAATTTGGTGGGGATTTCTTTGTCACGAAATGGCCCAATTTCACTATTGCGGTCAACACATTTTCTGTTAGTTTCACCCTCAAAATTGACGCCCGCTAAAAGTCTTGAAAGGGGGCAGTCCATGGTCAGATGCAACACTTGAGCTACCACTAAATGAGGGACCTTGCACCCCAAGGTGATGTTCAAGACTTGAGCTACCATCACCGCCAAATGATAGAGTGGCTGACTCCACTTTCTTCACCAAACCTAACCTTTTTTCTTTAGGCTAGCTTTTCGAGTACTGTTATGTTCTATCCAAGCAAGCTTAACTTTCTTTCTTGCCATTGTTATTACCAGTTTTGCAAACTTAACTATTTAAAATTGCTTGGTAGCTAACACTCTCTTTTTCTCTTAATCTATTTGTAATAGAGGGTGAAGAAGAGAATTGGGTTGCGTAAAAAATGAGGTCAATATGACCTTTATATAGTGAGTGTGTTCAAGTGAAAATTTAAAGTTTCAAGGCTAATTAATCTGGTTATCAAAGGATACTAAAACATTACATTTTAGGTAAACAAATCCACTTGTAAAATAACTAAAGATAAATTATGGTTGGTAGGATAATTTATTTTTTTGCTATCTATGGCAACATGATTCACCATATTCAGTGCTTGGTAGTGTATTTTATAATTAACAAAATCCAATATTATCTGTCAGAAATCTCGAATTATGCTAAAATGTATTTTCTTGCCATAAACGAAATAATAATACCTTTTTCTATCACCATTTCCAAATTACCTATACATTTTTAATAGATTTGTTAAGAAGGTCCTCTCCATTTCAACTTTAGGTTTATGACCCTTTATTTTCTTTTTGAATTAAAATTTGATATATTTTTCAAGTTCGTAGAGAGTCAAGGATCAACTAGCAAATAAAAAAAAATCAGGAACATTAAAAAATAAAACCCTTTAATTCCCATCCGTTTGAATAAACCCTTTTTCCCTGCTTCTCCCCTCCTCTCAATCTCCCAAAATTTAATCTTCAAATTCCTCCTTCAACTTGGAGTTAAATTTGCGTTGCCCAAAACCATTATTCTTATTTATTTTCATTGCTTAGATACTAATTCTCTTTTAAAAAGCCCTAATATTTTCTTTGTAGTAAAACCTTTTCTTTAAAACCAATCTTTTATGGATTATTTTCACCAAATTTCAAAGTAAAATTTTCCTTTGTTTATTTTCTTCTCTAATTCTTTTATTTTTCAAACCTTGGTTTTTATAGGTTTAAACATTTTTAGCTCTTTTTAATACACTTGCTTCATTCTTAACACAACTTTTGAAGTTTATCTTTGCATTCATCATCTAAGTAATCTTTTAATTTTGTATTGTTTTTAATTCAATCTTTGATTTTACTTGGCAATTATTTTGGGTGTTATTTATTGATTCTACTTCTCACCATATATGTACATGAGAATTATTTTTCTTTCAAATTTTTATTTGATTGATGTTGTGCTTAGGAATTTAAGGTGTTAATGGTTAGTTGGAATTGGTTTTTTCTTTAGGAACTCAAAATTAATAAAAAAGAGTTAAGAATATGTTTTGGATTGTTTTTATTTCATTTTTTTACTAGATGATATTCTTTTGTGATTGATTATTTAAGGTGTTAATGGTTATTTTGAATTTGTTCTTGTGGTGGTTGATTTTATATTTAAGAGATTTTGTAAATTTTCTATTACAAGACTCATGGGATAAGAGTCGTGAACATATACTCAAAGAGTTCTTGACTTTGAAGTTTATTTTCACTTTCGAACACTATCAAATAATATTAGGAGCAAATTGTTTGGCCTAAATATGTCTCCTTAATGATGTTTAGATTGTTAAAGCTCTTCGATTTTCTAAATTTAATGTGCTCGATGTGTAACAACCTGTTTTTCAGTGGTACCAAAAATGGTGGTTTTGAAACCCCTTTTTTTGATGATCGAGTCAATTAATATTATTATTTAATATCTAAGAGTATATTTTAGTATTTTTTTCAAATTTTGGTATAATTGTGGTACAAGTTTAAATCGTAAAAGTGGTAAAAGTTATTCGCTATAGATTTTTAATTGCTGAAGGGCTTATTTAGTACTTGAATAAGGCATAAAATGAAAATTAAGCCAACTTAGAATAGTGTGGATGTTTAAAACCTTAGAAATACTAAAAATAATGTTAATTTTATGTTGAAAATGATTAATAATAAAAGTTTATAAAAATGAGAACATGGGAATTAAGAGAAACACTGTCACATTTTCTTCTTCAACCACAAAAATATGATTTTTGAACAGGGGAGAATCACTCCTAGGAATTTAAACTTTAATTCCTTGATAGGTAAGCTTAATTTATTCGTTTTCTTGTAAATTTTATGTTTTTTGAGTTCTTAGACGTAACAACCTGTTTTCAGTGATATCAAAAATAGTGGTTTTGTGACCACAATTCTAATGAGCGAATTATTATTTTATTATTTATTTAAGGTCTACGAGATTGTAGTAAATTTGTATTAAAATTTCGTTAAAAAATTTTGAAGTTTACTTAGTTAATTTATTAAAAATGACTAAATCGTAAAAGGTGAAAAAGTTGAGTTCTATTAGTTAAAAGGGGTAAATGAATATGGAAATGAAAGTAAATTGACTTAAATGGTAATTATACAATTCATAAGGTTAGTGGAAAATTATGGACATAATTTAATTGATTTTTAATGTTAATGACTAAGGTTAAATTAGTAATTTGATAAATAAAACTTAAAACTAAAATAAAGAAAAGATGGTATCATCTTCCCCAAGCATATCCACCATTGAATTTGAAGAAAGGGAAAGCCACTGTTAGGGCTTTGAAGTTCGACTAGCTTAGGTGTGTGCGTTGAAGTGATTCTGAGCCCTGTGTTTAAAGATTTTTATGTTTCTGAGTTCGTTGTAGCTTAATCTAGCTAGCCCGATGGTTAATTTGTAAAATTGTTAAAGGTTGAGGGTTATTCCATGAATTTTTTGAAATATTTTTATGTTAAATGATAGATTATAAATCTTTTCTGAAAAATAAATAAGTTTTGTTAAGTGAATTAGGGACTAATTTGTTAAAGTTATAAATTCTAGGGTTTTATTGTGAAATGATGGTAAATATAAGTTGTTTAAAGGTCTCTTTCATGTTTGAATAACATTGATTTAAAGTAAAATGTATATATTTTAAGTTATCAGCTTAAGAACTAAATTGTGAAAAAGTTAAAATGTTAAGGGCAAAATAGTAATTTTGTATGAATATGAAATGTGGATTAAATTGAATAATCCAGAATGTTTACCCTACAGCCCTAGAATAGAGAATGAACAAATCAATTATATGGGTAATAATTCTAAGCCTCAAAATAACCCTTATAGTAATAACTATAATGCAGGTTGGAGGAACCATCCCAATTTCTCTTGGGGTGGTCAAGGAAATCAAAGAGGACAACCACCTCCTGGCTTCTAGCAACCTTACCAGCAAGAGAAAAAGCAAAATCTTGAGGAGATGTTGACTAAGTTTATCTCAGTGTTAGAAATACATTTTGAAAACACTGAGGCAGCACTGAGAAATCAACAAGCATCGATTCAAGGGCTCGATAATCAAATAGGCCAGCTTGCTAAACTAATTTCGGAATGACGACAAGGTAGCTTGCCTTGCAATACTCAAACTAACCCAAGGGAGTAGCTTCATGCAATTGTTGTTTGAGACGAAGAAGGGTTAGTTGAATCTGAACAAGAATTGTGGGAAGAAATTGGGGTAAACAATGATGAGGTTGTGGACGATAGGAAAGAGCAAAAGCCAACTATCAAAGAATACACATCTCGACTGCCATATCCTATTGCGACAAAGAGAGACAACACAAATGAACAATTTGGTAAATTCCTCAAGCTCTTAAAAAAATTAAATATTAACTTACCGTTTGTTGAGGCTCTGTCGCAGATGCCAAATTACATTAAATTTTTAAAGGAGCTGCTGGCAAACAAAAGGAAGTTAAACAACTGGTCGACTGTGGAGGTCAATGTAGTTTGCTTGGCCATTCATCAGAATGAATGACCCAACAAACTAAAAGATCCAGGTAGTTTAAATATCGATAATGCTTTAGCTGATTTAGGGGCTAGTATTTATGTCATGCCCTATAAAATGTTTAAATAACTAGGTCTTGGGAAACCCAAACAAACTAGGATAAGTATTCAACTAGTGAATAGAACCATTAGATATCCTAGGGGTATTATTGAGGATGTGCTTGTAAAAATTGACAAATTCATATTCCCCGTTGACTTTGTAGTGTTAGATATGGATGAGGATAGTGACGTACCTTTGATTCTAGGTCGCCCATTTTTAGTAACTTCTAAGACTATTATCGATATTGGTACGGGTGATCTTTTACTTTGTGTAGGTGATGAGAAGAATATTCTCCAAACACGTGATTCTGGTGAGAGGATCGAGATGATTTTAAATTTTCTATAAATGTTAGTAACCACATGGCTCAACCTTCTTTGCAGGAAATCCCTCGTGAAAACAGTATGGAGCCATGTTTCAGGCAAGGTGACAGAAATAGAACAATATATGAAGAGCGAATGGTGCAACTCGATGAACTAGATGAATGGCGAACATGTGTCAAGGAGAAACCGAGAAAACTCAATGAAGAGCCAAAGCGACGCCATGAGGAGTATATGAATGAAACAAACCAATTGAAAGCTGGGGACAAAGTACTGCTGGCTGAAACGGATCCACAAATCTCTTCTTTGGAGCTTGAGACAAACGGATCAAACCCATTGACGGTACTAAACGTCTTCCTAACTCATTCTGATTTCAGCACATTTAAGGTCAACAGTACTCGACTCAAACTTTATCTTGGTAGAATAATTGATAACGAGAAAGAGGAGCTTCGGCTCTGCAAACCACCGTGACCGTACGTACACAAGATAAGTCGAGGTTAGACTCTAAATAAGTGCTTCTCGGGAGGCACCCCAAGTGTTTAAATTCTACTAATTCTTTTAATTTTTTTTCATGCTAATTCAAAATTAAATTAATTAAAAAAATGTGTTTTCGACCCATATGGCCTGGACACACGGGCGTGTCCGAGGCCATGTGCACAATAGAGGAATCGATAGTGAGTCACACGGCTTGGCCACATGAAAGTGTGACACACATTGCCTGGACGCACAGGCATGTCCCAGGCCCTGTGCATAAGAGAGTGTTCTACTATTAGTTACACGGTGTAATGACATAGCCGTGTAGGTCACACAACTTGGACACATGGGAGTGTCTTTGGCCGTGTGAGTCCTGGGACTTAATTTTTTCAAAATTCGATTGTTACACGGCCTGAGATGGTCCACAAAGCCTAGAGACACCGCCGTGTGGCACACTTGGCCTAGACACACTGGTGTGTCCTAGGCCGTGTGAGTACTGGAGTTAATTTTTCAATTTTAATTCCAAGTCAGTGACTTACACGGGCAAAAGACGCAGTTGTGTGTGAGACACTGCCCGTTACACAGGCATGGGAGAACCAAAGGTATATCACACACGGCCTGGCACACGATTGTGTGTGCCACACAGCCAGGACACACGGGGGTGTCTGAGGCCGTGTGAAGACTGGGCTAGAATTTTTTAAATTGGACACGGCCTGAGAAAGGTGCACATGGGCATGTGATAGGGTCGTGTGGCCCAACATGAGCTTTTACACGACCGTGTACCCCTTTTTAAACCAAAATTCCTAATTTCTTTACTTTTGTTTTTGTCTTCTTCCTACCCCAAAGCCTCCATAGCACCGATCTACCCTTACCCACGTCGACCCCCATTCCAGCCACTGTCGCCATCGCCCCTCCGCACCACACTCCGTCGCTGCCTCCCTCATCTTTACTCTCTCGAGATTTCCCCTTTCCCCCTTTCCCCCATTACCCTCATTTCTCCCTTCCTCACAACCCCTAACCCCTTTCTTCCTTTTTTTCTTATTTTTCCCTCATTGGAGCTCAACCTCCCACTATAACCCAACCTCGTCGCACCCTACCGCACAAACCCCGCCCCTCCTTCACTGTGTCCTCTTCCCTTCCCTATTCACCTCGTCCTCTCCTCTCCTCTCCCTCATGCACACCCTCACCTACTTCAATTTCCCCCTCATTCTCCCTCCCTTCGAAACAGCTCCCACCACCAACCCTCTCCTCTCCCCGTTGCCGACCGTCACTGCCCGCCTCCAACACCACCACCCCACCGTCGGTCCACCACCATTTTCCCCTTCTTTTTCCTTATTTTATTTTTATTTATTTATTTGTTATTCTTATTTCTATTATTCTTATATTTATTATCATGTATTTTCTTATTTTTATTTTTATTTGTTTCATTATGTTTATTATTTTTATTCCTCTTAATGCTATGTTATTTTAGCTATCTTAGTATTGTTTTGGTAACTTGACTAATTATGTTTCTTCTTGTTTTTGTTGATTTTTATGTTCATTTTTATTATTTTTTATTATTATTACTTAGTTTTATTTTTTTTTATGGTTATGAGTCATTTTGGTATCTCTATAGTTATTTTAGGAGTTGATGATTTCTTGTTTTGTTATATTAGGGTTTTTTTCTATTACTATTATTATTCTTTTATTATTATTATTTTCATAATGCGTCTTTGCCATGCAGTTGGATTCAAATAGTTTTAGTTAAATGTTCAATCTTGTGATTCTAGATTTTAGTTGAATTCGACTTTCCTTTTGTGCTTATTTGAACTGACCCATTGTGTCAACTCGTGCTTCTGCATTGAATATTGAAATTTTTATTTAGTTATCTAAAGTCTAAAGTCGTCATTCTTGCTTCAAAGAAGCGAAAGACTTCAGGCGTGACCTCATCGTCGGGCGCTTCTGCCGATGCTCGCCATCCGTGCCTCTGCTTTTCACAGGGTCCCCAAGAGGACCTATATTAGCATCTCTAATAGCGACCTTTTCGATTAGGCCATTGTATTGACTGGGCCGCCTTAGAACAGATCCAGCTAGTTGATCTAGTCTGCGCGTTGATTGCCACAGCTCCTTGGGACCGATTTCTCTACATCGTCGAGCCCACCTACTCGGAGCTTACTCTTGAGTTTTGTTTGACATTCCTATTACAGTAAGTGATGTAGACCCATTATGAGACGCGAACTATTACTTTTCGACTCAGTTACACAACGTGTCATATGATCGTCCTAGAGTTCGAAGCTGCATTAGGACTCTACACTAAAGAGTTCATGGGTGCCAATAGGTTTCTTACTTTATACCAGCACATCCACTATTCGCCTTCTTTATGCTAGGCAGAACGTACTACGAGTAGGATGCCCTATGACACAAGTCGATCAAAGGCGACTTCCCTACCTCTGACCTTACACTATATTTATGCCTTCTTAGCTCACACTTTGACCGGTTGGAGGGAGAGCACCGGTGTCATCGATACAACCGACGTTTATTTTCTATGGAGCATAGCCATGGGGTACACCGTTGATCTTGCCTAATTCTTCGCCCTAGCTTGCTGCCATCGGGTAGGACGCAGTAAGAAGGGTCCTATTTTGTTAGGCCCTTACATGACACGCCTCGCACACTACTTCGGTCTTCTCGACACTCTAGGGTAGTCCTTATCCTTTACATTAGTTGGACAGATGACCCCGCAGGGGTTATCAAGTATGAGTCACATGAGGATGATCGAACGACTGCGTGGAGTGGATCCTCCTCAATACCGATTGTCTCATTCTGACCGTCAGGATGAGCATGAAGACTTTACTGAGGATGTACCTTTCCGTAACGAGGATCCACCTCATCCTCCATCTCAGAGTCACCGTCCTACTAGTTCTACTAACACCTTAGCGGACCTCTTGGAGCGGTTCACTCGTTTTGAGCGACATTTTTTGGAGAGGTTCAATAGTATTGATGTGACTTTGCAGTAGATCTGTCAACACCTCCACATTTCTTGTTCAGCGCCAGTACCTCACAACTCCGATGCCTCTAACGATGAATATTAATGATTTTAGTTTTTTTTTTACTTTTAGTTGTTTTATTTTTGTTTTCTTAGACTTATTTCATTTATTATCTTTTAAACTATGTTATTTTTGGTTATTTCTAATCGAGTTTGTAACCTCTTAATCTTATTTATTATTTGTGTTTATTTTCTTATTAGTTTGCTCAGAACCATTCACTACATTTAAATTTGCCTACATTTTTGGTTTTTACCATTTTGGCGAATTCATCCATATTTAGGGCAGTTTCAGTTTTCTTCCTCTCTTATGATATTGTGCTTATATCTGTTTGTACATTGAGGAAAATGTACATCTTAAGTGTGGGGAGGTTATTCATATAATTATTAGAAAATCCTTGAATTATTTCTTATGTTTAAGTAATGTTTTCATACTTCCATTAGAATGATTTTTTTGTCAATTTGGGATTTTTATTGATGTGTTTTGGATTAATTTGTAGATATTTGTGCATTGGTTGATTTAAACTTCAAGACATGAGAGAATCAAGCATGACAAGTTATTTTTCAGAATTTTAATTTTTTTTGTTGTTTCCCTGAATTAAGGTGTTATCGTGAAGTTTGAGATTTGCAATTTTGACATCAAAACCATAATTTTTTCTGAGATTTTGAGCCCTTAGAGCATATATTTTTCATGCTCATTCTATTATTGGTTGTGAGTGTGTCAACTTGATTTTTTATTCTAGAACTTGCTTTGATAATGCATGTCGAGACCACACCTTTGATTTCATATACTGAGATGATAAAGGCACTTAGGTTTTAACCCACTTATCCCATAAAAAGTATACCTTTTTAATTAACCCTTAGTGAACCCCGTTGATCCTAACACATCATTTCTTGATTAACCCATTAATGTTAACCCATCACCTATTTTTTCGTTGTGACTCTTTCCCGTTTTATTAACTCCCTTTTTGTCGAGATTTGATTTGGTTAGTTGCCTAACTGTACTTTTTTGTTTGATTTGTTGAATTATTTCATATTCTTAAAAAATATTGAAAAATATATATATTGATTATCAATTAGTTATTGTTAATCGAGCTTGAACAGCTAAATTCATATTTTGAGAAGAAGCTCGTTTTTGTTCTTTAATAGTTCTTGATTGATGCACTTGTTTTTAATTCAACATTTGTTTATATTTTTCAGTTGGGTAATTTATCAACTTGATCTCAATTATAACCAACTTTTCTGGCCTTTCTCTACACCCTTAACCTAAGCCCCATTACAAACTCTTAAAGACATTTTGATTGGTGTGTCATATCATTTTATAGTGGTGGAGATTTGATTTTGAAGCAAGCTTATGGTAATGACATTTCATGTTCAACTATTGAGTGTGTATTTATTGAACCTTAAACACTTTGAGTGATTTGAGTGAATCTTTAGAGAGGATGTCAATTCTTGTTGATTTTGAATTAAAGGTAATTACTTAGATAAGTGGAGATACCTATGCTTTCATGCTTTAAAAATTTCGACTTTGATTATTTGAATCTTCAGTTCCCTTTTAGTTGAATTGTCAATGCATGATTATTTGTGAATTATTTTGAAACATTATTGATGAGAATTAAAAGTTTAGAAAGACTAACTTTAATGTGAGTTGAAGATTTTGCTTGAGGATAAGAAAACACTTAAGTGTGGGGATATTTGTTAAATGATAAAACTAACATATTTTAATCTCATTATTAATGAGTTTTTGGATTATTAGTTATGTAAATTGGTGAATTTGATGCTCCTAATCCTTTGAATTCATGTTTCTATACTTAGGTGAGCATTTGGGAGCAAAAGGAGCAAAAATTCGTCAAAAAGAGCAGATTTCAGGAGCCACAAGGGTTGGGCCTTCCCACATGGGCTGGACATACGGCCATGTGCTAGGTCGTGTCAATTTTGTGACTTGCTTCCCAAACACGCAAAAAAATGCAATTTTTATGCGTTCTAGGCATTCTAAAGTCTATAAATACCAAATAGAAGAAGAGATATGAGGATCATCAGAGATTTTGAAGAAACAACTCGAAGAACATCATTGGAGCCAACTCTGAAGCAAATTTCCATCAAGATCAAAGACCTAATTTTAATTTCTTTCAAAGTTTTTATGAGTTTCTTTGTTTCTCATGGTTTTTCTGACTTTGAGATGTTTCTATTTAAGATTATGAACTAATTCCTTAGATACCTAGGGAAGATGAAACCTATGATGAATCCTATTATTTAATTTCTGTTTTACGCAATAAATACTTTATTCTTGTTCTCAATTATGTGTGTCTATTTCTTGTTTTAATATTTTTGGGATATTAATTCATGTTTAATGTGCTTAATTCAATGGAGGAAAAGTCCCTGTTTAAGAGTAGATCTAACATAATTTAGTGGAGTTGCATGCAATCCTAGAAATAAGATGGCATAAATCTATCGAATTAGAGTCAAATCTAATAAGGGAATCTATAGATCGAGTTAATGTGACGATAGGGGTTTTAATTAGAAACAGATTTCAATTTATCACCCTAGAGTCAGTTGTTCTTACTCTAGAAAGAAATATTAGCATAATTTAGAGATTTTTACAGATCAAGACACCAAGTGAATAAATCGTTTAATTGAAATTAATAATAATAGGTGAAGTCTAGGTGGATTCTTTCATGGGTATTGTCTTTTTGATTGGTTATCTTTCGAATATTTTCCTCATTCATTCTCTGTTGAGTTCTTAGTTAAATTAGTTTAGTAAATTTAGTTTAAAACACATTACCCCAATTTACCGACTAAATAATAAGAAAATGATAATTACTAATACTTTTAGCCCTCGTGGATACGATATCTCTAATCACCATTGCTATGCTATCTATCAATACGTGCAGTTGCCTTCTTCGTATTTTTTAGTTAGTCATGTAAGACACATCAAAAGGTTACAGTTATATGTAAAGACACATTTTGTGTAAGCTTTCCCGAGTACCTGATGAAATTATAAATAGTTCAATGAGTGAGAAAAATGAATAGATAGGTAAGTATGCAATTGGATTGAATCATGAGTTTAAAAATGGAAGTATGAACTACATGATGTTGTACATATGGTTGATTTCATTATATCATTGAAAAACTTACTAACTTGTGAGTTAATGATGTTGGTTAGGCATTTCTAAGCTTATGGTATTGGTGTTGAATTGTATTTTAATTATGTTATGTATTATGGAAATGGTAAGTTGTATTTATGTTTATATGAGCTTACTAAGCATCGTTGCTTACGTAGTTTCTTTCCCTTGTTTTATAGATTGTCGAAAGCTCAATTTGGTTGGAAGCTTGTCGGAGATCTATCACACTATCCAGAAGTCTTTCCAATAGATTTTTTGCATTTTGGCCAAGGTTTATAATGGCATGTATAGGGTATTTTGTAATGGTATTTTGGCATGTATAAGTTTTGAAGTTATCTTGGTTTGGTACCATTTGATGCCTTGTCAATTTATGTCATTTTGGTTACTTTACTATGCATGTTTATAAGTCTCTTATGGTATGTTTGGAGTGGTATGGTAATGATTAATTTCAGGTATGTATTGGTAAGTAGTTGAGCTAGATTATGGTGCTTAAAATTAGGTAATGTTGACTTGTGGTGGCATATTATGTTTTGATATGTTTGAGGTGCATTTGAATGGCATATTAGTTAGGTAAATTAGCATCTTGAAATGGCAATTTGATGTGTGTTTTGGTGATGTTTAGGTCCCTTTAAAGTGTGCTTAAATGTGTTGAAAGGTTAAGCATGTAATGGTATGAAATGACTTGATTTTAGGTAAATTTTGGGTTCACACAGGCGTATAACTCAACCGTGTGAGGCATACGGCCTGGCGACACGGTAGTGTGTCATTTGATGATTTTCTTAGGGTGCAGGTCAATAAGTTACGCGGCCTAACATACGACTTGGTACATGGGCATGTGGAGCAGCTCAGGGAGTTACACGGCCTGGCACACAAATGAGGACACAGGCTGGGAGACGACAGTGTGTCCCTTGTTCGAAAGTTACACGGCCTGGGGTGATTCCACATGGTCTAGCCACACAGTTGTGTGTCCCCTGTTTTGAATATTTTCAATTTTTTCTTAAACTTTCCAAATTATTTCAAATTGGTCTCGAATTACTTCTAAGCTATTTTTAGGGCCTTAGGGGCTCGATTTAAGGACAGTATACATGTGTATGAATGGTTTATGTTGTCATTGAATTATGGAATGATTTAATGTATAAATTTTTATGACTGTACAGTAATACTCTATAACTTTAATCTGGTGATGGAGACGGGTTAAGGGTGTTACATCGGTAGCTTGATTTAGCTACCTCGGCGACTATTTTGCAAAATTTTTAAAGTTTATAAAAGTTTCTATTATTGAATCTTGAAGCTTTTGGTACTAAATTTTTAGATTTTAAGCTTAAATATGAAGAAGGACTAATTTGTAAAGTGAAAGTTATTAGTTTTGAACATAGGGATTAAAGTGTAAATATTTCTAAATTGACATGAATTTTTTTGTAAATATAGATATTAAAGGGCTGTAGAATGATAAAATTGAGATTGATTTCAAAATCAAAGCTCAAAATTCAAAGTTACGGAAAATTTAGTTTTAGGGACTAAATTGAATAAAATGTAAAACTTGAGAGAATTTCCAATAAATGAAATTAAATTGATATATAGTTATAATGTAACCTCCCCATCCAGCCTAGACGTTATGGCTGAATCGTGAAGGCTAGAACAGCCACCGGTGTGACTAAGTGACCCTACCATCCTTTGAAAACCCTAGTTAATCTCTTTTAGGAAAAACTGTGGACTGCACTTGAGTTACTTTAGAAAATTCTCATTATTTAAGTCACCTTATTCTTAAATCTGGCTTTATTGACGTTAGTGAGATTTTAGGAAAAATCGTTGTTTGTTGCTTTATTTTGAAAAATTTATATTATCTTTTAAAATAGCGGAAAAACTTTGTTTAAGTCAAGTTTTTTGTTAGGTCAAGTGACATGCATTGTCCGGTTTCAAGATACACATATGAAGCAAATCAACGTGTCGAATATACATACTAAAATAAAACTCAAATCAAAGAAGTACCCAAAACACAATCCAATAACCAAATGAAAATTAATAGAAACTAATCAAACTCGACATTTAGTCCAAAGTCTGTCGTATGTTTGCATGTCGGATCTGGTCCTAGTCTTGTGCACTACTTGGGAAGTTAGGATTATGGAGTGAGCTAAACTAGCTTAGTGTGAGTCAGTAACAGTGGAACATATAGTCAACCACACAAGTAACATTCATCATTTTCATTACAATTCAGTACATGGCATAATTCAACATTATAAGAATATGTCATGAGCATGATGCAATGCAATAAAAGTTCCTACCCATCTAACTGCTACACACCACGAGTTCCCCAGAACCTATCATCCAAACTCGAAAATAGTATGGCCCAAGCCCATTATGGATAAACCACCAATACAGTAGTACATATATACTGCTAGTCGATATGCAGACAAACTGCCAATTTTGTGGACAAGCCACCAGTTACAGTTAATATAGATAAACTACCAAAAGTATGTGGTATAATCACCAATCTCCTCTGTACTCCTATTGCAGTGCATTAAAAATATTAATACGAACTTAGTTGCCGCCAATACACCACAGAACTCCTCCGTCAGCCACAATATCCCACCCCATGCACATGTTTTATGACATACGAACAATGAACATATTATGTGTAACAGCTTATTTTTAGTGAAGTCAGAACAGTGGTTTCGAGATCACAAATCCAATGAATAAATTATTATTATTTTATTATTTTAATGTCTATGGGATATTAGTAAGGTAGTATTAAAATTTCATTAAGAAATTTTGATGTTTGCTTGATTAATTAAGTGAAAAGGACTAAATCATAAAAAGTGTAAAAGTTCCATTAGTTAAAAGGGTCAAATGACTATGAAACCTTAAACTAAAGGGCTTGGATGGTAAATAGACCAATTGAGGTGATAGTGGATGTTTATGGACATGGTTTTAATGAAATTATTAAAGTTTTTAAAGGTTAAAATAGTAAGTTGATAAATAATGTTAAAATAACTTAATGAATTAAACTCATCTTCTTCCCCATTTCAATCTATCATCGAAAATCACCATAGACATTGAGCTTGAGCATTCGGTTGGCTTCTTATCTTGCATGTAAGTGATTTTGAACCCCATTTTTAATGACTTCTATATTTTTGAGGCCGTTTTAACTTAATCTAGCTAGCTCGGGGGTCAATTTGTATGCCATGAATGTTTTTGAATTCTTGATTTTAAATGGTATATTATGAACCCTTGTTGGTAAATAAACAAGTTTTGTAAAGTGATTTTTGATGAAACTTGCATTTAGGGATTGATTTGTAAAAATGGTAAAAATTTATGTTAAATTTATGAAATGATGGTTTATTTGGGTTGATATAAGTCCCTAATAAATTTTGTTAGCTTGAGTGGGGGATTAAAATGATTAGATTTCAATTTATGAGCATAAGGATTAAATTGCGCAAGTTAAAATATTAGGGGCAAAAATGTAATTTTGCATAAATATGAAATGTGGACTAAATTAAGTACTAAAAGTATTAAATGTATTGAAATTATCTATTTAGATCATGATAAATCATGTACGGACCTAGATCTAGGCAAAGCAAGAGTTTCAGATTAGCTTGATTTACCTTCATGTCCTTAATAGTCGAGGTAAGTTCGTATAAATAGTTATCGTATTAATGCTATTTCAAATCGCATGTTATTATGTTTTTTATAATGTAAATTGATTGATGAATGAATAAATCAATGCTATAACGGTTATCGAGTCTCGGTTGAACCTTAAGAAATCGTAGGATACAAATGACATGTCATTAGGGATTTCATGTTTCGGGTGCTAGTCTTGAATGTCCTATCAATGGCTGAGGTCTTGCATTTGTTGCGGATACTCCATAGCTCATGTGAGCAGCATCGTGTAGCTTACATTCTGACCCACAGCTCGTGTAAGCAGGCCCATGTCACAGATTGTGTGAGCAATGATGTAAAGGAAAAGTTACGATTATATAAAGGCACACTTCGTGTGAGCTTTCCCGAGTATCTAATGTAATTATAAATGGTTCAACAGGTTTGAAAAGGAAATGAAATGGTAAGTTTTCAAATGAAATTTATCATGAACCTATGAAAAGGAATAGTGATCTAAATGATGTGAGTACATGTGTAATTTACTTGTTATGGATGAATTCATTTGAACCATGTACAAATGCACTAACTTGTGGATTTGATGATATTGTATAGGCATTGTGCCAAGCTTATGGTTTAGTTCGAGTTATAATTATGCTATTTACATTTTCCAAAATGAAATGGTAAGTTGTGTTTATGTTATTTGAGCTTACTAAGCATTATTTATTTATGTAGTTTCTTTCCTATGTTTTTAGATTATCGGAAGCTCAATAGGTTTGGAAGCTTGTCGGAGATCTATCACACTATCCAACATAAATATCGGTAGTTTTTGAATGTTTTGGCCAATGTTATAATCGCATGTATAGGTGAACTTGTAATGGTATTTAGTTGAATGTTTAGTTGATGATTTGGCTTGTATAAGTTATGGATGTTATATTGGTTTGACACCTTTTGATGCTTTGTCAACTTGTGTCAACCTGGTTAGGCTACTATGCATATTTTAATGGTTCATATGGTATGTTTGAAATGATGTGTTAATGGTTATGTTGTGGCATGTTTTGGTAAATGTTGAACTATAATTGATGATAAAAATGTGGAAAAATAGGCATGTTTAGGTAAGTGTTGTTGTGTGTATTTGAGGTGCCTTTGAATGGCATATTTGATAATTGAATTAGGGTCTTGGAATGGTATATATACGTTTAGGTATGGTTTGGTGCCTTGTAAGTGTGCGCAATTGGTTCAAATGATTATGCATGAAATGGTATTGGAAATCGCTTGATTTTAGGTAAATTTGGGTCTACACGGCTTGAGACACGGGCGTGTGACTGAGTCATGTGTGACACACAGCCTAGTGACATGGCTGTGTGTCATATGAGGGTTCCTTTGTATGCAAGTCAGTGAATTACATTGCCTAGAACATGGCCTGGCACACGGGTGTGTGATCTTACTCAGAGAGTTAAGCGGGTGAGGACACGAGCTGGGACACGATTGTGTGTCCCTAGTTCGAAGGTTACATAGCCTGAGGCACGGGCGTGTGTCTCAACCATGTGAGGCATACGGTCGTGTGAACCCTGTTTCTAGATTTTAGTGATTTTTCCTAAACTTACCAAATGATTTCAAATTAGTCCCAATTGTTTCTATGGTATTTTTTTAGGGCCTCGAGGGCTCGATATAGGGACGGTATGTATGTGTATGATTGGTTTATGATATGTTTATGTTATTGAATGCAATTAAGTTTAAATGTTCTAATTGTACAGTAATGCTCCATAACCTTAATCTGGCGACGGATACGGGTTAGGGGTGTTACATTATGGCTCCAATTTAGTTTCAATTTTGTGGCATGTTACACATGCTTACAAAATTATATCTAATTCAGTCCAATGGTATGCTTAACATGTGCACAGTTTCATAATCAATTCAATGGCATTTTATCATCCTACGTATCACAATCAATTCATCGGCATAACAACATACTACAATAACCATTCCAGAGCATAGGTTGCAGGCTTTCAATCATTCATGCTATGGCATTATAATCAAACATACTATCCACACATTCGATCAATAATTCATTGAATCAGAAACAACACACACAACCAACAACCATTAATAATCATATCAACCATTTTATATCTTATCAATACCAAACACACAATCAACCAGACTATCATGCTAATTTTTAAATTCATGCTAATTAATTAGGGCTCAAAATGTATCTGGTTCAGTCACCCTTAAATCACTTATTTAGCCATTTAAACAAGCCCCACCAGAAAGCTTTAATATTAATTAAAACCACTAAAAATACAATTTAACACCAAATTATACAAGTTAGAACCCACATCTTTTAAATTCCATACAAATTATGATTATATTTCACATTCACAAATTGCCAGTATATCACTATGATGTGTATGAGTATTGTTATGAGAAATGTTACAACATGACTAATTTCTAGCATGATTGATGTGTTTTTGTGTTGTATGCTTGAGCACTCACTGAGCTTCAAAAAACTCACAATCCTTGCATATACCTTGCAGATAAATAGCTCGTGGGATAGTGGTGAAGTGTGGCAATTCAATGATCCATTGCAAGGAAACTTCCTTTAAGTATGTGATGTGTT
Source organism: Gossypium hirsutum (assembly GCF_007990345.1). Taxonomy (NCBI): domain Eukaryota; kingdom Viridiplantae; phylum Streptophyta; class Magnoliopsida; order Malvales; family Malvaceae; genus Gossypium; species Gossypium hirsutum. The sequence continues at coordinate 43,391,338 of NC_053440.1, read as the reverse complement.
TTCAAACCACAAAGTGAAAGGCAATGTAGGACTGTTCCAAGGGATTAGAATTAGACTTATACTTTTAAATAAATTTTGATGGGTTGTAATCGGACATTATGGGCTGTTTAGTTTTGGACTTTCAAACTTTATAATTGCTTGATTGAATGCTTGATTGATTGGATTTGACTACATTTTGAATGATTGATAACTTGATGAACTAACGAGCTTATACAATTGAAGGAGATTGCCATGTATTAGGTATGCCCTTACACCTCTTTTATGTTTGAATCAAAATAATAACTTAGGATTCATGAAATGTATATAGAACATGATTGAATAATCACTTGCGAACTATCTAAGGGTAGTGCGAATTGGGGGGTTGCAAGTGTAGGCATTCTCAATGGGTAAAGACTTCGCCTATCGTGAATGAGTTGTTGTATAAATCAATTAAAAGTTGTCAAGTAAAATGAACTTTGTTGGGGGTATAGTTCGCCAAAATAGAGAGTTTGCCACAGAGAGAGTTTGCCATAATCACGAGCATGCCAATAGGGTATTCTCAAATTAGGTTGGGGTTCGCCAAAGCTAGTATTCGCCAAAGTGAGGAGTTTGCCTAGACAAAGATTTTGCCAAAAAAAGGAAAGTTAAAATAGTGGTTAATGATACTAACTACTAGATATGTTTGTCACTATTACATCATTTCATGGGAAAAAGAACTTGGTGCCAAATTTTAGCATTTCATTAGTAACTAATTGGTAGTGACGAATGGATTTGGTAACAATTAAACACTTACAATGATGATTTACTTGTGATAAAATTTAAATTGTCACAATTCCATCATTATAAAAAGTAAAATTTATAGTTACAATATTGTATTGTCACAAAAATGGTTAATGATAGTGACTAGTATATATGTTGTCACTATCATATCAATTCAAAGAAAATAGAACTTGACACCAATTTTTAACATTTCAATAGTGATGAATTTTTGGTGGCCAACATATTTGCTAACAATTAACACTTATAGGGGCAATTTACATGTGATGTAATTTAAATCGTCATAACGATTGTCATAATAATGACCAAATATCAGTGAATCACAATTACTTATTTTACTAGTGTTACATGTAAAATATGTCACAAATAATTGACTATTTGTGAAAAAATTCTTTATTGTCACAACTTTATCATCACTAAAAATACTAATTGTTATAGTGACACCAAACTAATCCATATCATCTTTATCATGATCTTCACATAATCAAGCTTACACTACCATTAATTTCATGTTTCTAAGCTCAATTACCAAAAGACCCCTATAATGGTAATTTGAGCTACGATTAATAATGAAAAAAAATTCAATAATGGGTTCAGTACACCATGTTTCATAATTTAGATTTCTATAAAAATTGCCAAGGAAAATCACTTGCTTACATTGTTTTATAGTGGTCGTTCATGGTGGAAAGATAACCTATTTTTCTTCCTCTTGGGTTTGGTTCGAGAAGATGATATATTTTTCCACTAACTTTCATATATATATAATTAACCTTATTTATTATTAACATTTAATCTTATAGTTATTCTCCAGCTAAAAATAAGATGGTAGAAATGGATGGATGAGATCAACTCATCCCACCCACGATGGCAAACATGGTTATATTGCACCATAGTCCCTAGTTTAATTACTATTTAAGCCCCTACTCAATTCCAAATCAATTTCAAGTAGTTTTTAACTATTACACAATTTAGCCCACTATATTATTTTTTCTTCAATCAATCAAATATTACCTTATGAATGCCATTAATAATTTTCATACTTAATTTCTAAATTTTTAGGTTTAATACCCGAACTATCTTGGTTTAAAGAAATTCAGCCCCAAACCATGTTTTTTGACAGTGACAAAAATCGAATTTTTAAAAATAAAGTTATAAAAATTAATCAAAATAAAGTATAATGAAAAGGTAAATATGGCCAAAAGTGCAACAGAGAAAAAACTATCATATTCATTGAGTCATATAACTCAAATTTTAATATTTAACGATCAGGCCAAATGAAAACGAAAAGGAAAAGAAACTATAATTTAGGTCATATTTAATGATCTAAACATTTGTGAATATGTCACCTATTGTAGATAAACCGACAAGATAGAAAGGAAACTAAACTTCATGGTGGAAATTTTGTGGGGATTTTTTTTTCACCAAATGGCCCCATTTCACTATTGCATGCAACGCCTTTTCTGTTAGCTTCACCATCAAAATTGACCCTCACTAAAAGTCTTAAAAGGGGGTAGTCCATGGTCAGGTGCAATACTTGAGCTACCATTAAATGAGGGCCCTAGCACCCCAAGGTGATGTGCAAGACTTGAGCTACCATCACCACCAAATGATAGAGCGGTTGACTCCACTTTCTTCACCAAACCTAACCTCTTTTTCTTTAGGCTAGATTTTTGAGTACTATTATTTTCTATCCAAGCAAGCCTAACTTTCTTTCTTGCCATTATTATTGCCAGTTTTGCAAACTTAACTATTTAAAATTTCTTGGTAGGTAACACTCTCTTTTGCTCTCAATCTATTTCTAATAGAGGGTGAAGAAGAGAATTGGATTGCTTAAAAAATGAGGCCAATGTGACCTTTATATAATGAGTGTGTACAAAGGAAAATATAAAGTTTCAAGGCTAACTAATGTGGATATCAAAGAATACTAAAGCATATACATTTTAGGTAAATAAATTCCACTTGTCAAATAACTAAATATAAACGACGGTTGATAGGATAATTTATTTTTTTGCTAGCTATGGCAACATGATTCACCATTATTCATTGCTTGGTAATGTAATTTATCAATAGAAAAATCCAATATTACCTGTCTTGAATCTCGAATTATGCTAAAATGTACTTTCTTGCCATAAAAGAAATAATAATACCTTTTCTATCACCATATCCAAATCACCTATACAATTTTTTCGATAGATTTGTTAAAAAAGTCCTCTACATTTCGAATTTAGGCTTATGACCCTTTATTTTCTTTTTGAATTAAAATTTGATATATTTTTCAAGTTCGTAGAGAGTCAAAGATCAACTAGTAAATAAAAATATCAAGAACATTATAAAATAAACCCCTTTAATTCCCATCCATTTGAATGAACCCCTTTTCCCTACTTCTCTCCTCTTCAGAATCTCCCAAAATTTAATCTTCAAATTCCTCCATCAACTTGGAGTTAAAGTTGTGCCGCCCAAAACCATTATTCTTCTTTATTTTCATTACTTAGATTCTAAATCTCCTTCAAAAAACCCTACTTTTTTATATGTAATAAAACATTTTCTTTCATGATTTCTTTAAAACCAATCTTTTATAGACATTTTTAGCTTTTTTTAAGACACTTACTTCGTTCTTAACACAAGTTTTAAAGTTTATCTTGTTCATCATCTAAGTCATCTAAGTCATATTTAGGCATTTTCTTAAGGAGTTCTAATAAGGGGAGGTTCACGTACAAGGCTTTAAACATCTTGAGGAAGTCTATGAATTCCTCATCATCGCACTTCTTCTTCTCTTCCAAACATCTTGAAAAGGGTATGGTCCCTGGTCTAAGTGGTGGTGGTGAAATGATTCTATCCTCGTTTTCGACTTGTGTGGGATTACTCTTAGGTTTTTCCTTCTCTACCACCCCGTCTCCAACACTAGGAGCTTGGATCTTCTCATCCTTCTCACTTACTTACTTCCCCCCTCAATTTGGTCGAATAGGTTCCTTAACCACAACCCCGAATCTAAGGGTGACCTCCTCATTGTGTCCTACATTAAAATTAGTTAGATTAGGCTAGTTCTAGTCTTGTGCCTTAGTCTCACTCATCTCTAATTGATTAAGCCTTTTGAAAACGTGTTGATATTTATCCTCGCCACTAACAACATTTGTTGCCGCTTGTTTGGCTCGATATGTGATTCGCTCAGCCGACCATATGAAAGAGTTCATCGCCATATCCTCGATTAGTTGATAGGTTTCAGCATAGGTCTTTGGCATGAATGCTCCCTAAAAACTAAAGCGTAAATTCCTGTCATGTCCATAGTAGAAGACTTGAAGTTGCAGCCAATCTTGTAAATCATAATATGCACATTTGCGCAACATAATTTGAAGCGCTCCCAAGCCTCATATAATGACTCTCATTCCAATTGTCAAAAATTCGTAATGTCCATCCGAAGTTTCATTGTCTTGCTTGGTGGGAAGTATTTTGCCAAAAATTTGCTCGCGAGCTCATCCTAAGTGTTGATTGAATCTATTGACTCCGAATCTAACCACATAAAAGCATCACCATTATAAGAGAAAGGGAATAGCCAAAGATGGATAGCATCATCGAAACCCCATTATACTTGAAAGTATCACAAATGGCTAGAAACAACTTAAGGTTTTGATTTTAAAGTACGACAATCCAAAAAAGATGATTTTTGAAAGAAAATTAAATAGTCTACCCTAAGGACTAAACTGTAAGAAATGTAAACTAAAAGGACAATCCAGTAAATAACTAATGGGGATTGCTTGACTTTGATGTGGTTCACCAAATTTTGAACTCGGGACATAAATCGCTTAAATTACTAAGTGGCTCTATTTTATCTTCCGAACTGAATTTTACAAACTTAGACAAATTATGTCTGGCTTATCTTCTGACCTCACCAGTTAATTGTAGACTAGGAAACGAGTGCGCGACAAAATTAACTTCCGGACTCAATTTATCTTAATATTCCCTTAGGGGATTCACTACCTAAGCTCTTAGTCTATTCATATTAGTCCAATTTGTTATGAACTTCCTTTTTCCAGAGTTTAGTTTCTCCACGTCTCCATCAACCAACCTCCTTAAAGGTTTAGCTACACATGCTCAAACTCAAGAAAATAAACATTGTAATGGAAAACAAGGTAGGCATGAAAGTAAAGATTGAGAAAAATATAAAATTTTAGATTTTTATGCAAGAAAACTTAAATAGCATGAAACCAAAAGCATTTAATAGAGAAATCTAAAGCAAGAAAAAAATAAAAAGCTTTGACATATTTAAAGTAAAATAAACTAAAATATACTAAACTATAGCTTAAAGAGTCTTGAAAGAGAAGTACAGGGACTGAAAATATAAATAAAATTTAGCTATAGTGTTAACCAACTTAACTAACATAAAGAACAACAAGAACAAGAGTTAAATGCAGAAAAATAAACTCTAATCTAAAGTAGAAGAAGAGAAAAATAGAATCCTAGAAAAAGTGTAGAGAAAACTAGAGAAAACTAAACCTAAATTAAGCTAATGTGTGTGTGTCTCTCCTCCTCAGCAATTTTTGGCTATTCTGAAGTGATTTCTAATGATTTTTTAATCCCAAAAAGGCCTCTACATGGGCCTTGTGTGATTGGTGGGCCTGGTAGACAAAGGTGATATCGCGATACCAAGAAGATGATATCGCTATATCTCGAGCAATGTTGAAACTTGGGGTCTTCCTTGAGAGGTGGATAGCGCGATACACAAGGGGATATCTTGATACCACTTAAGGTAGCCCTTGGTCTTCTACACTGTCGGAGGTACCAAGGGTTGGATATCGCGATACCCTTGCCCTCGGTGTCATTCTCACTCATTTTTGACCTCCGACATGTCCCTACAACACTCACACACACATTAGGCCCCCAAATGGCACTAACGGCCAATTTGGGTAAAAAAAGACAAAATTGAGACATTTCACTTATTATCCAAAAATATGAAAATAACAAAAAATTAAGCTAAAAAATCTATTTTTCTTGACAAAAAGCTCTTTAAGTGCGTCAGTAAAGCTTAATTTATCACGTCAATTTGTGGCAGATCAATGTGATTTAATGAATTATCGATCGAATGTATGGATAGTATGTTTGATTATGATGCCATAGCATGAATTATTGAAAGCCTGCAACCTATGCTCTGGAATGGTTATTGTAGAATGTTGTTATGTCAATGAATTGATTATAAAACCCTACACATGTTAAGCATGCCATTGGATTGAATTGGATATAATTTTGTAAGCATGTGTAACGTGCCACAGAATTGAAATTGAATTGGAGCCATAATATGCACATTGTTCGTATGTCATAATGCATGTGCATAGGGTGGGGTATTGTGTTTGACAGAGGAGTTCCATGGAGCACCGACAGTAGTTAAGTCCACATTATTGTTTTCAGTGCATTGCACCAGGAATACAGAGGAGACTGGTGATTATATCACATACTTTTGGCAGTTTAATAGCATTTACTGTAACTGGTGGCTTGTTCACAAAATTGGCAACTTGTCTGCATATTGACTGGTAGTATACCTGCACTATTGTATTGGTGGTTTATCCACAAAGGCTTGGGCCTATACTGTTTTAGAGTTTAGATGGCACGTTATGAGGAACTCGTGGTGTGTAGTGGTTGGATAGGTAGGAACTTTTCTTGCATTACAGCATGCTCATGGCATATTCTTATGATGTTGAATTATGTCATGTACTGAACTGTAATGAAAACGATAGATGTTACTTGTTTGATTGATCGTATGTTCCACTGTTATTGACTCACTTGAGCTAGTTTAGCTCACCCCATAGTCTTAACTTCTCAGGTAATGCACGAGATTAGGACTAGACCCGACGTGTGGACATACAACGGACTTCAAACTAAACATCTACTTTAATTAATTTCTATTAAGTTTTATTTGGTTTTGGGACTGTGGTTTGGGTATTTCTTTGATTTGGGTTTTATTTTAGTATGCATACCCAACGCGTTGATTGGAAACCAGACAATGCATGTCACTTGACCTAACTAAAAACTTGACATAAACAATTGTTTTATTAACTTTAACATTAATAATTATAATTTAATTATTAAATTTAACTTATAAATCACATAATTAACTCACCAAACCATCCACTAGATATTAATAAGGCCAAATTACCATTTTGACCTTGCACAATCATTAATTAAGCCATTCAACTAATAAAAATCAATATCAATTAACTTTTATAGTTTTTACGATATAGTCCTTTTTCCTTAATTAGTTATCCGAACTCTAAAATTTTTGAATCAAACTTTAATTCATCAATATAAAAAATCCATAAATAAATTTCTAGCTCAGTTTATAGAAACGAGGTTCTGAAACCGCATTTTCCAAAGCCACTTGACTTTTTGTACGCACCACTTGTACCTTGACTAATTGACCAATTAATAAAATCAATCAAATCACAATATTTAACTCATCAATATTAATTAATAATATTTACGGAATCACTCTTTAGAATTGTGGTCCCGAAATCACTATTTCTGACACCACTGAAAATTAGGTTGCTACATATAACATTTCTAATCATTTATATCCAACATTTATTCAATTCAACATCAATTTCATAACATTTTCTATCTATTATCAACAATACATCTAATTTCAATATAATTTCATTCACTATTTCATTTCACTATTTGAATTTCGCATCAAACTCATTGATTTGTCACATTTTCATATCAGCCCTCCATGTGACAGCCCAAAGTTGACCCTAGTCGGGAAGTGGTTTCGGGACCGCTAAACCGAGTCACCGAAATGTTTGAATGTGATACTTATTGTGTAGAATATGTAATTATGAATGTGTGAAAATTTCAAGCTTCAATTGGGTTGATTTCATGTGAATTTAGTCAATAGGACTTATGTGAGAAAATTCTAAAATGTGATAGGTCAATGTGTGAGGACCTACTAGTGCATGTGGACAAAGGGGGGGACTTGCATGTCAAATTCCCCCCTAATGAGTAGTGGCCGGCCATGACAAGGAAGGATGGGCAAAACATGTCATGAAACATGTTTTGTTAGTGGAAGAATAAAATAAGGAGTATGGGTAATAAAGAAATGGAAAACAAAAGAAAAAAAAATGTGTGTGGTGTTTGTCCCCCCATTGCCGTGAGCTCAAGAGAAGAAAGGAGAAAAGTTTGTGTTCATCCTTTCTCACCTCCATTTTAGCCTAAATTAGAAAGAAAAAAAAAGAAAAAAATTTCTCATCCTTTGGTTCATCCTTGGCCAAAAATTTTAAGGAGGAAAGAAGAAGAAAGGTGAAGAGATTCGGCCATGCATGTAGCTAGGCCAAGGTATGTTTAATGATGTTCCATGAGATGCATGCATGTTTTAGTTGTTAGCTTGAGTTCTACCTAGCCCATGGTCTAAATCTTGCTATGTGATGGAAATGGCACTTGACCATGGATGCATCATTCTTGGTTGGTGTTTGATGTTGTGGTGATGAGGCATGAGGATAAGTTAAGATTCGGCCTAGGTGGAGGTTGTGTTAATGCCATTGCATGCAAAATATGAAGCTTGTTAATGATGCATGTGATGATGGCTTGATGATTCTTGAACCTCCTTTTTAGCATTTTTGTGTGAGCACATATGTGCATTGGTTGCTAAAGGGAGAAGAATCGGCTAGCAAGATGTGTGCTAAGGCCGAATGTAACTTTGCATGTTGATGAGCAATGCATGTGTTAAATCGATGAAAAGGGGGAGGATGCTTTACTAGTGTGTATATGTGTGTATTAAGTGTTGAAATCGACCCCAAAAATGGACATGCATATTCGGCCAAGGGGAAAGAAATTAGCTAATATGTTGTGTTGATGCATGATTTTTGCATGTATGAGACTTTAATGTCTAATGTATAAATATGGGCTAAGTGCCTTGTGTTCATCTTTTGATGCTTAAAATGATGAAATCAATTTATTTGTTTGATTAAGCTCAAGAGCAAAGGGGAAATAAAACCGATAAAGGGAAGGAAAAAGTGGTTGAATAGCTAGCGGAATCGTTCGACAACACCCGAGGTAAGTTCTTGAGTAAGAGATCTTAAATTTCGATGTGATTAAATCATGCTCTATGTGTGGCTATTGAGCCGAATGTGCAAGGACAATATGTGCCTTGTGTTTGAGTTTCGTAAACGAAAATGAAATATGAATGTGCTATGAATTATTGTTAGATGTGCATGATTAATTGAATGCTGTCCGGGCTAAGTCCCGAAGGCTTTGTGCTAAGTGAATATATCCGGATTAAGATCCGAAGGCCTTTGTGCGAGATACTAAATCCGGGTTAAGTCCCGAAGGCATTCGTGCGAGTTATTAAATCCGGGTTAAGTCCCGAAGGCATTCGTGCGAGTTATTAAATCCGGGTTAAGTCCCGAAGGCATTCGTGCGAGTTGTTAAATCCGGGTTAAGTCCCGAAGGCATTCGTGCGAGTTGTTAAATCCGGGTTATGTCCCGAAGGCATTGTGTGAGTTACTAAAACCGGGCTATGTCCCGAAGGCATTTGAACGAGGAGCTATATCCGGTTAAATCCCGAAGGTACGTGATTTGGTAATGAATGAGCTTGCTGTAAAATTCCAGCGAATACTCGAAAAACATCCCAATATGGGGATATGTTACGTATGTGTTGAATTTAATCGAGCCCTTACAATAAATGTTCGCTCAGTTGATAAACGAGCTACCGGCCTTCGGCCAAGTTAGTTTATTGTGTATGTACATAAGGGTTATTAATGTTGTGAAGCAAGTTTGATATCGGTAAATTGCGTATTATGAAATATTCCGTTTAGCTAAATGTGTGCTATTCTTTGTGCATGCTGGAATTCCTTGCTCAAACTTACTAAGCATAAATTGCTTACTCGTTACATTGCTCCTCTGTTTTATAGATTTTTGGTTCTCCAGCTATCGGACTCGGGATCTTGAAGTCGAAGTCGTCCACACTATCAAAGGCTCTTTTGGGTACTATTTTGGTTGAATTTTGATATGGCATGTATAGGACTACCCATTGTTGTCTTTCGAGTACTTTATGAAATGTATAAGTGTACAGCCATGCGAAAATGGCTTGTAGAAGTGGAGTATGGCATTAGACCATTCGTATTTATGAATGTATAGATGGTTTCATGATGTAACTATGTTGGAATGGAAGTGTTGAGCAAATGATCAGCCACTAGAATGGCTAAGTATGATCATATGTGGGCTTATGTATGACAAGGCCCTAGTTGGTCCATGAAACCCCAAATTAGGTAAGGTTCACTTTGAAAACAGAAGCTGATAGCAGCAGTGGTGTGGATTGGAAAAATCACAAGAATTCGTAGGAGTGGAATTAAATAGTGAATAAATTATGTAATCGAACCTTGATGAATCTACTTTCATATGGAAGTAACGAAACAATTATAGGAACAGTACAGAAAGAGATATTCGGGTTCTTGTGTAACAGGGCCAGAACAGTTTCTGGATTCACTGTTCCGCCTTTGGAAATTCACTATAAATTGACCAGAGATAATTAGGGATCATACCATATATGTATGGATTCCTCTCTGAGTCTAGTTTCCATAGAAACAAACGGCATCAGTATTGAAGCTCTGTGCAGAGAGATATCCCAGTGGTAATGGGAAAAGGTCAGTGTAGTCGACCCCTGTAACATGGGAGACTTTGACTAATAAACTGTACTAATTGGCCCGACCAAAAATTCTAGAAAAAAATCCATAGGTGGGGACATGAGTCTAGTTTCAGGGAAAAATCACAAAACTGATTTTTGAGTTGTGAAACTCAAGATATGATTTTTGAAGCGACTAGTACTCAGACTGGGCAGTGTCTGGAAAAATTTTTCAAAGTTTGTTAACATCTCGTGTCCGACTCCGGTGTCGGTCTCGGGTTCGGGTGTTACATTTTATTGGTATCAGAGCTACGGTTTAGTCGATTCTAGGACTACCGTAATGTTTTGGGTCTAGCTATACATGCCATTTTATGTGATTACTTGATAGTGTGGTGATTTCCGACAATTGTAAATGTGTTTATTTATAGTAATGGATCCCGATCGTGACCGAGAGGTAGCTGATGATCTTGAGAGTGTAGCGCCTGCTCCCGTACAAGGGACAGTGCCGGCAAACTCTCAACCTAATGCTAGTAATCAGAATGATGAAGCTAGACAAGCATTCTATAGCGTGATGAATGATTGGTTTAACCAATACATTCGAACTAATATGGCTGTTCCACAACCTCCATTCCCGAACAAATACTACCCCCGCACCTACAATACCGCCGGTAACGGACCAAATAAGGTCACATAAGCCCCAGTTGACAGAATCCGAAAACATGGGGCTACTGAATTTAAGGCTATGGATAGCGATGATGCCGAGCAAGCTGAATTTTGGCTGGACAACACTATCCGGGTACTCGATGAGCTATCTTGTACACCCGATGAATGCCTAAAGTGTGCTATCTCCTTGCTACGTGATTCTGCCTACTATTGGTGGAGTACTCTGACTTCTATTGTGCCCCGAGAGCAAGTAACTTGGGAGTTTTTCCAAACTGAGTTTCGGAAAAAGTATATCAGTCAGAGATTTGTTGATCAAAAACGGAAGGAATTTCTTGAGCTTAAGCAAGGCTCCATGTCGGTTACTGATTACGAGCGAAAATTTGTTAGACTTAGCAAATACGCTCGGGAATGTGTTTCGTCCGAAGCTGTTATGTGTAAACGCTTCGAGGATGGGCTGAATGAAGATATAAAAATGTTCGTTGGCGTTCTTGAAATACAAGAGTTCGTGGTACTTGTTGAACGAGCTTGTAAAGCCGAAGAGCTTAGAAAAGAAAAGCAAAGAGTTGATGAGGGAACTGGAGAGTTTCGTAAAACATCCTCGGGGAGGTCTCTTCAACAGACATCGAAGAGATTTCGAGATGATGCAGGCCAGTTTAGAGGCACTTCGGGCCTTTTTGGACGAGATCGTGATCGACCCCCTGTGGGTACACGAGGCACTTCGGTCGCCAGTGTTGGGAATGAACGTCGAGACAGGACGAAATGCCGATATTGCGGTAAATGGCATTCGGGGAGTTGTAGATTTCCTGACCGCTCCTGTTACAAATGCGGATCAGTGGACCACTTCATTAAAGATTGCCCAAGGTTGTCGGGACAGAATGCAAATCAGAGTGGGAGACCGGGTGCTACCACTGCTCGAGGTAGACCATCTGGAAATATGGGCAATGCTGGTGGTGGTCAGAGAGGATCTAGAGATGATATAACCAGATCCGAAGCCCGTGCGCCTGCTAGAGCTTATGCTATACGTGCCCGCGAGGATGCTTCTTCGCCTGATGTTATTACCGGTACATTCACCCTCTTTGATACTAATGTAATTGCTTTGATTGACCCCGGTTCTACCCATTCTTACATATGTGAAACCTTAGCATCCAGTAAGACTTTATCTATTGAGTCTACTGAGTTTGTAATTCGGATGTCAAATCCCTTGGGTCGTTACGTGCTTGTCGACAAAGTGTGTAAGAAATGTCCCCTGGAAAATTCGAGGTTCCTATTTTCCAGCGGACTTGATGCTTTTGCCGTTTGATGAATTTGATGTTATCCTTGGGTTGGATTGGTTGACTGCGCATGATGCGATTGTGAATTGCAAGAGCAAGACTATTGATTTGAGGTGCGCAAATAACGAAGTAGTCCGAATTGAGTCTGCGGACTTGGAGGGGATGCCAGCTGTAATATCAGTAATGTTGGCACAGAAATATGTAAGAAAAGGGTGCGAAGCATACCTTGCATATGTGCTTGATGACAAAGAATTAGAAAAGAAACCCGAATCTGTGCCGGTGGTTTGTGAATACCCGAATGTTTTTCCGGAAGAATTACCGGGTTTACCACATGTTCGGGAGGTAGAGTTTGGTATTGAGCTTGTACCTGGGACTACGCCGATTTCGATAGCTCCGTATCGTATGGCACCAACCGAGTTAAATGAGTTGAAAGCTCAGTTGCAAGAACTGACGGAGAGAGGTTTCGCTCGACCAAGTTTCTCACCTTGGGGTGCACCAGTATTGTTCGTGAAAAAGAAGGACGGAACCATGAGGTTGTGCATTGACTATCGTCAGCTGAATAAAGTGACGATAAAGAACAAATATCCGTTGCCGCGCATCGATGATTTGTTCGACCAACTGAAGGGAGCCTCAGTGTTCTCAAAATAGATTTGAGATCGGGCTATTATCAGTTGCGAATTCGAGATCCAGATATTCCCAAAACTGCCTTCAGAACGAGATATGGTCACTACGAATTCTTAGTGATGCCGTTTGGGCTCACTAATGCCCCTGCGGTATTTATGGATTTGATGAATCAGATCTTCAGACCGTATTCGGATCAGTTCGTAGTTGTGTTCATTGATGACATTTTGGTCTATTCAAGAGATGAGACCGAATATGCTGAGCATCTGAGGCTAGTGCTGCAAATTTTGCGAGATAAGCAGTTATATGCTAAGTTCAGTAAGTGTGAGTTCTGGTTAAGAGAGGTTAGCTTCTTGGGTCATGTGGTATCCGCGTCGGGTATTCGAGTTGACCCGAACAAAATTTCAGCCATACTTGACTGGAAACCTCCGAGAAATATTACTGAAGTTCGGAGCTTTTTGGGGCTCGCCGGTTATTACCGACGATTTGTGAAAGGTTTCTCGATGATAGCCACACCAATGACGAAGCTACTTCAAAAGGATGTTAAGTTCGAGTGGACGGAGAAATGTCAGAAAAGTTTCAACCAACTGAAAACTCATTTGACTGAAGCTCCAATTTTGGTGCAACCCGAATCAGGTAAAGAGTTTGTCATTTATAGTGACGCATCCCTACTTGGGTTGGGTCGCGTATTGATGCAAGAAGGTCGAGTCGTGGCCTATGCGTCGAGACAATTGAAGCCACACGAGAGGAATTATCCGACCCATGATCTCGAACTAGCTGCCATCGTGTTTGCTTTAAAAATATGGCGACATTATCTGTTTGGTGAGAAGTGCCATGTATTTTTGGATCACAAAAGTCTCAAATATTTGATGACTCAACTAGACTTGAATCTGCGACAAAGACGTTGGCTTGAGTTGTTGAAAGATTATGAGCTTGTCATTGATTACCACCCGGGAAAGGCTAACGTGGTTGCGGACGCCTTAAGCCGGAAGTCATTGTTTGCTTTACGAGCGATGAACGTGCATTTGTCTGTTTTACCAGACAGTGTGTTAGTAGCTGAATTAAAAGCTAAACCATTATTGACTCACCAAATTCGTGAAGCTCAGAAAGTCGATGATGAATTGGTTGCAAAACGGTCTAAGTGTTTTCCGAACGAGGAATCGGAGTTTCAAATTGATGATGATGATTGTTTGAGGTTCAGAAATCATTTGTGTGTTCCAAGGAATTCGGAACTCATTTCGATGATTCTGAACGAAGCCCATTGTAGCCGAATGTCAATTCACCCGGGGAGTACGAAAATGTACAACGATTTGAAACGTCAATTTTGGTGGCATGGTATGAAACGGGACATCTCTAACTTTGTTTCGAGATGTTTAATATGTCAACAAGTGAACGCGGAACATCAAGTGTCTTCAGGATTACTCCAGCCGATCATGATACCCGAGTGGAAATGGGATCGAGTCACAATGGACTTTGTGTCCGGACTGCCTTTGTCAGCAAGTAAGAAGGATGCGATATGGGTTATTGTTGATAGACTGACTAAGTCGGCTCATTTCATCCCCGTACGTACGGATTTTCATTGGATAAACTAGCTGAATTGTACGTTTATCAAATTGTGAGATTACACGGGGTACCTGTTTCTATCGTGTCGGATAGAGATCCGAGATTCACCTCACGATTTTGGAAGAAATTGCAAGAAGCTCTGGGTACCAAGTTGCATTTTAGCACTGCTTTTCACCCCCAAACCGATGGTCAATCCGAGCGGATAATTCAGATACTTGAGGATATGTTGAGATGTTGCATCCTCGAGTTCAGTAGTTCATGGGAACGGTATTTACCTTTGATTGAATTCGCTTACAACAATAGTTTTCAATCAAGTATTAAGATGGCACCTTATGAGGCTTTGTACGGTCGTAAATGCCGTACACCATTGTTTTGGACCGAGCTCGGTGAAAGCAAAATTTTCGGAGTTGATTTGATTAGAGATGCTGAACAGAAAGTAAAGGTAATCCGTGAAAGTCTGAAGGTATCCACGGATCGTCAGAAATCGTACGCAGATTTGAAACGAAAAGACATCGAGTATCAGGTGGGAGACAAAGTGTTCCTTAAGGTTTCACCTTGGAAAAAGATACTCAGGTTCGGCCGTAAGGGCAAGTTGAGCCCAAGATTCATTGGGCCGTACGAAATCTCCGAACGAGTTGGTCCAGTTGCGTATAGATTGATTTTGCCCCCGGAGCTTGAAAAGATTCATGATGTCTTTCATGTTTCGATGCTTCGATGCTATCGATCTGATCCATCGCATATAATTAGCCCATCAGAGGTTGAAATTCAAGTCGACATGAGCTATGAAGAAGAACCGATGCGTATCCTAGCTAGTGAAGTGAAGGAGTTGCGAAACAAAAGAGTTCCGCTAGTAAAGGTGTTATGGCTCAAACTCGGGATCGAGGAAGCTACTTGGGAGACCGAGAGCTCGATGAAAGAACGATACCCAAACCTATTTACCGGTAAGATTTTCGGGGACGAAAATTTCTTAAGTGGGGGAGAGTTGTGACAGCCCAAAGTTGACCCTAGTCGGGAAGTGGTTTCGGGACCGCTAAACCGAGTCACCGAAATGTTTGAATGTGATACTTATTGTGTAGAATATGTAATTATGAATGTGTGAAAATTTCAAGCTTCAATTGGGTTGATTTCATGTGAATTTAGTCAATAGGACTTATGTGAGAAAATTCTAAAATGTGATAGGTCAATGTGTGAGGACCTACTAGTGCATGTGGACAAAGGGGGGGACTTGCATGTCAAATTCCCCCCCTAATGAGTAGTGGCCGGCCATGACAAGGAAGGATGGGCAAAACATGTCATGAAACATGTTTTGTTAGTGGAAGAATAAAATAAGGAGTATGGGTAATAAAGAAATGGAAAACAAAAGAAAAAAAATGTGTGTGTGGTGTTTGTCCCCCCATTGCCGTGAGCTCAAGAGAAGAAAGGAGAAAAGTTTGTGTTCATCCTTTCTCACCTCCATTTTAGCCTAAATTAGAAAGAAAAAAAAGAAAAAAATTTCTCATCCTTTGGTTCATCCTTGGCCAAAAATTTTAAGGAGGAAAGAAGAAGAAAGGTGAAGAGATTCGGCCATGCATGTAGCTAGGCCAAGGTATGTTTAATGATGTTCCATGAGATGCATGCATGTTTTAGTTGTTAGCTTGAGTTCTACCTAGCCCATGGTCTAAATCTTGCTATGTGATGGAAATGGCACTTGACCATGGATGCATCATTCTTGGTTGGTGTTTGATGTTGTGGTGATGAGGCATGAGGATAAGTTAAGATTCGGCCTAGGTGGAGGTTGTGTTAATGCCATTGCATGCAAAATATGAAGCTTGTTAATGATGCATGTGATGATGGCTTGATGATTCTTGAACCTCCTTTTTAGCATTTTTGTGTGAGCACATATGTGCATTGGTTGCTAAAGGGAGAAGAATCGGCTAGCAAGATGTGTGCTAAGGCCGAATGTAACTTTGCATGTTGATGAGCAATGCATGTGTTAAATCGATGAAAAGGGGGAGGATGCTTTACTAGTGTGTATATGTGTGTATTAAGTGTTGAAATCGACCCCAAAAATGGACATGCATATTCGGCCAAGGGGAAAGAAATTAGCTAATATGTTGTGTTGATGCATGATTTTTGCATGTATGAGACTTTAATGTCTAATGTATAAATATGGGCTAAGTGCCTTGTGTTCATCTTTTGATGCTTAAAATGATGAAATCAATTTATTTGTTTGATTAAGCTCAAGAGCAAAGGGGAAATAAAACCGATAAAGGGAAGGAAAAAGTGGTTGAATAGCTAGCGGAATCGTTCGACAACACCCGAGGTAAGTTCTTGAGTAAGAGATCTTAAATTTCGATGTGATTAAATCATGCTCTATGTGTGGCTATTGAGCCGAATGTGCAAGGACAATATGTGCCTTGTGTTTGAGTTTCGTAAACGAAAATGAAATATGAATGTGCTATGAATTATTGTTAGATGTGCATGATTAATTGAATGCTGTCCGGGCTAAGTCCCGAAGGCTTTGTGCTAAGTGAATATATCCGGATTAAGATCCGAAGGCCTTTGTGCGAGATACTAAATCCGGGTTAAGTCCCGAAGGCATTCGTGCGAGTTATTAAATCCGGGTTAAGTCCCGAAGGCATTCGTGCGAGTTATTAAATCCGGGTTAAGTCCCGAAGGCATTCGTGCGAGTTGTTAAATCCGGGTTAAGTCCCGAAGGCATTCGTGCAAGTTGTTAAATCCGGGTTATGTCCCGAAGGCATTGTGTGAGTTACTAAAACCGGGCTATGTCCCGAAGGCATTTGAACGAGGAGCTATATCCGGTTAAATCCCGAAGGTACGTGATTTGGTAATGAATGAGCTTGCTGTAAAATTCCAGCGAATACTCGAAAAACATCCCAATATGGGGATATGTTACGTATGTGTTGAATTTAATCGAGCCCTTACAATAAATGTTCGCTCAGTTGATAAACGAGCTACCGGCCTTCGGCCAAGTTAGTTTATTGTGTATGTACATAAGGGTTATTAATGTTGTGAAGCAAGTTTGATATCGGTAAATTGCGTATTATGAAATATTCCGTTTAGCTAAATGTGTGCTATTCTTTGTGCATGCTGGAATTCCTTGCTCAAACTTACTAAGCATAAATTGCTTACTCGTTACATTGCTCCTCTGTTTTATAGATTTTTGGTTCTCCAGCTATCGGACTCGGGATCTTGAAGTCGAAGTCGCCCACACTATCAAAGGCTCTTTTGGGTACTATTTTGGTTGAATTTTGATATGGCATGTATAGGACTACCCATTGTTGTCTTTCGAGTACTTTATGAAATGTATAAGTGTACAGCCATGCGAAAATGGCTTGTAGAAGTGGAGTATGGCATTAGACCATTCGTATTTATGAATGTATAGATGGTTTCATGATGTAACTATGTTGGAATGGAAGTGTTGAGCAAATGATCAGCCACTCGAATGGCTAAGTATGATCATATGTGGGCTTATGTATGACAAGGCCCTAGTTGGTCCATGAAACCCCAAATTAGGTAAGGTTCACTTTGAAAACAGAAGCTGATAGCAGCAGTGGTGTGGATTGGAAAAATCACAAGAATTCGTAGGACTGGAATTAAATAGTGAATAAATTATGTAATCGAACCTTGATGAATCTACTTTCATATGGAAGTAACGAAACAATTATAGGAACAGTACAGAAAGAGATATTCGGGTTCTTGTGTAACAGGGCCAGAACAGTTTCTGGATTCACTGTTCCGCCTTTGGAAATTCACTATAAATTGACCAGAGATAATTAGGGATCATACCATATATGTATGGATTCCTCTCTGAGTCTAGTTTCCATAGAAACAAACGGCATCAGTATTGAAGCTCTGTGCAGAGAGATATCCCAGTCGTAATGGGAAAAGGTCAGTGTAGTCGACCCCTGTAACATGGGAGACTTTGACTAATAAACTGTACTAATTGGCCCGACCAAAAATTCTAGAAAAAAATCCATAGGTGGGGACATGAGTCTAGTTTCAGGGAAAAATCACAAAACTGATTTTTGAGTTGTGAAACTCAAGATATGATTTTTGAAGCGACTAGTACTCAGACTGGGCAGTGTCTGGAAAAATTTTCAAAGTTTGTTAACATCTCGTGTCCGACTCCGGTGTCGGTCTCGGGTTCGGGGTGTTACACTCCAGGCTTGTATAACCGATTCGTATGGTCTTTCACATGCTATTGATATCCGTTTATGATAATTTGTATATAAATCATCAAATCATAATATCAATTCAATTTGAATATTATTTATCCAATTTACATTTTATATCCCTATCCAACTTAATTTATTAATTTTAATCTAAATTAACATGGTTTGTGGATGATAGGTGTATCCCACCACCGTTTTTCACAATTAAAAATGCGCAATTACTTAATTGGTCCTCCACTTAATTAAAAATCTATAGCTATCAACTAGTATCACTTTTACAATTTAGCCCATATACCTTAATTTGTCACTATTTCGACAAAATTTCCTGTCCAAAATTCAATTCACCTATATAATAACTTGGTAATTATTTAATAAATATATTTACGGACTCATTTTATAGAAATGGGGTCCCGATACATCATTTTCCAACACCACTAACTCTAAGGTCATTACATTTGTACTTTAGTTAACTGTCCAATTGACAAAGTTAAAGATCCAAAATTTAATTACACTTTATACTAAACTCATAAATATTAAATAATAATATGTAAGGACTCTAACATTGAAAATGGGATTTTAAAACCACCGTTTTGACACCACTGAAAAACGGGCTAGTACACTACATTTCCATTTTTAGTAAAAACTATTGATTTGATGTGAACTATCTAATGCAATGAGACATTAAGCTTACCTATTGAAGACGATCTCCAATTCAATTCTAAAAGCATCCATTTCATTAAATTCATGATTTTATTATTATTTAAATAAAATCAAACCAAAGAAACAACGCATTTATAGTAAACAAAATCTGTTGATTTTGCATCTCTCTTTGGCGACAAAGAAGATGATGAAGACCATGAGCTCCTTTTGCTGCTTCTTTACCTCTGGTGACACGTTGATGGCTTTGGGTTTTATTTGAAATTAAAATTACACTTTTTTTATTTTATTTCTTCCCATAAATTTAAAACATTATTTTCTAAAATTTCAAAACCAATGGAGTCCTTGTTTAGAACCTAGAAATTTATATTAAAAATTCAAAGCCCTAGAAATTGTTAAACCCATTAATTTAAAGAATAAAGCTTCTTAGGGTATTAAACAATAAGATCTTCAAATGAGAAAGTTTGTAATAGCTAAAGGGATGTGAAAATGATTAATCGAAATTTTATAACGGTGATTACACTCCATCAGGAGATACGAAATCATAAGAGTTGCGAAAATGAGTATTCACACTAAAGTAGAATAAAGAAAACATTAAATAAAATTTTATGTACCTTTTAGCTGGAATCATGGGTGACAAAAATGAAGTTGAACAATAATGAAAGCATGAGAAATTTGAAAGTGAATAATCAAAACTTTTAGTCGTTTTTTTTCCCTTTAATCAAGTTTTTATTTATTTATTTCTTTGTTCAATCAAGCGTGGGAAATCTTTTTTATTTTCTTGGGTTTTGTTAAAATAGGAAAGAAAGTCTTGTAAAAAGACGATGGTTTTTAGGTTTCGACTCGAAAGTGTGATAATTTTTTTTAAATGTAATTCTTTTAGAATTTTTTACTTATATATTTTGCAATTTTTGAATTTTTATTTATTTATCACTTTTAACATAATTTTTAATATTATATATATTATTAATAATTTATATTTTCTTTTAAGATTTTTTTAATTCTTTAGAATTATTATTAAGAAATTTTTAAAAAAAATCAAAATGATATTTTAGCTATAGTTCAAGGATCAAATCAATAATTAACCATTTAAATTAACATTCCACATCATCATTTAACAAATAGGCTAATTTGCACATTTAAAAATGTATGACGGCTAATTTTCCCATTTTTCCGTATATGGACCGAAATGTAATTTACCCTTAAGTATAGGGGTTTTCTTGGTGGTTTTTGTAACACCCCTTAACCGAGAAACTCAAGTAATGAATGTTACATTTGGCACTAAACATTCTTTACAATATCAAAAAAATTATAATTTGGATATTTATCAAGGTCACATTACACTTTTTAGAACATAATTAGACTAATAATAAAGTTTAATTCCATTCCAATCTCGTTTCAGGTCTCTTTTGGCCCAACTAATTTTTTCCAATTCTAGGTTTATATGTCTTGAGACAAAGGCTTGAATGTCTCGAAACAGTGTCATGTTATTGTAGAACTTTAGCTTTGACGTTTTCCTATCTCAAGACAAATGAGTGTATATCTTGAGACAAATGGTCTTATGTCTTGAGACAAGACATGACCCTGATATTGTAGCTTTTTAGCTTCGAAGTATTGTGTCTTGGGACACATTTCATTAATTCATTTTAGAACAAGGGACACTTTCTTTCTTACTTCATTAATTCACCTGTCTACATGCCATACTTTATACCATGAAATTTATTTCATATCCCTTTTCTCCCAAGCCTTGATGATGTGATGTGATGTGATGTGTCGAGGTCGCTACTTCGAATGAGTACTTCAATTCAATCTTTCACCTATGTGTTGAAAAATAATGCGTTAAGCTCATGAAATTTTAGTGAAAATCCATGAATTCAAATCTTACCATTACTAATAATTTACAAAATTCACAAATAATTTGATTCGTTATTTTATCATTTCACGATTTAATAGGAACTTTTATAAAAAATCACTTACCACAAACTTTTAGCCCATGATAGATGCATTTTAACCAGATGAATACACGGACATATCACAATACACGAAGCACAAAAGTGGTGGAAACAAGGGATTCGAAGTGCATAACAAAATAGGAGGCACCAAAGTACAATATCACGAATAACACAGGAGCGTTCGGGTTCTTATGGCATGCCAACTATATCCACGAAGTTTAACGCTAGTTTACATGGACACTTGAATATCATTAAATTTAAAAAACTACTCATGAATACTTTATTCCACGATTTCACAAAGTTTATGATTTAGTCCTTAGCATATTGAACATACAATATTTACTATAATCTCACTTCAACATCACTTTATGCCAATTTCATTACCATATTGCACTTCAATTAAGCCTTCTTTTAAAGTACTCTATTTCATGTATCCAATTATTTTAGACTTTGTTTTACTAATTTACCAGAACTTTCACAAAGTTTACATTTTAATCCTTAAGTGATAAGAGAATTCAAGGGTACTTACCTCTCTTCAACCTTTAATCACTTGTTTTTCTCTTTTCTTTTCCACTTGAATCACTTCCACTATTTCTCTCTTCAATATCATGTCAAGAACATAAAAATTTCCATGAGAAATCCTTACTGTAACATTATGAAACCTTAATATTCATATATTGTTCTCTTGATTTAAACCTTAGTTTGATTTTTTCTCTCTTCCAACATGAACATACATATTCTTCACTTAAAAATCACCTTGCTATGATGTGGTAACTAAGGATTTATAATGACCTAGTTTCCATTAGTATCGAAAAAATGGCATTGAGACCCTGTTTCTGTAAACCGAGTTTGTAAATATTTATTAGAGATATTTAAGGAGTTATTTTATTGATGACTTGAAATTTGGTTTAGTGATTTAGCCAAAATTGTGAGAAAATATGGCTCAGGGACTAAATCGTAAAAGTCCAGTCGCTATAGATTTTTAATTAGAATAAGGTTGGGGGACTTAAATTGTAATTATTTAAAGGGCCAAAATGGTTAATAAAATATTTTAATTTATAAGCTAGAGGACAGTAACACATGTATAAATTAAATTAATAAAATAAAGGTTAAATAGCTAAGAAAAACATGATTAATTAAATTAAGCTTAAAATCATTAAGCTAACTATAAAAGAGAACTTAGTGGAAAGAGAGATGATAATTCATCTTCTCCAACCAACCAAAGAATAAAACTAAGAAGAAAGCACCATATTTGTTAGGTTTAAAGCTTTTAGCCCAAATTCTAAGTCTTAGCCATTTTTCATTTTTTTTGATAGATTTGAAGTCATGAGAGTTTAATTTAGCTAGCTCATGTACTAATTTGTAAAACCATTAAAGTTTTGAAAGTTTCCATTATTGAGAATTGAATTAAATTAGTGGGAAATTGTTAGATATTAAGTTTAGTTTATAAAACAGACTAATTTGTAAAGTTTAATTTTTAGTTTTGTACATTAGGGACATGATTGTCTCACTAGCCCCCGGTGTACAAACACCATGGCTGAGCGAGAATCAACACTAAAATTACAATCAAATTCAACTAATTATGTACAGTATCTACAAGTGTGGCAGGTCAGTTGTAATATTTATAATTTTTAATGGAACACTTGAGTATTCCAAGGATCGAACCCAAAGGAGTTGACGCTTGAGTGAATTCTAGCTACAAACATACAATTAAAGAGTCTAAACAACTACTTGCTAGATACTATAGCAAGCCATTCAAGAGTTTGATTATACTAATTAGTTACCTAAAATTTGCCAAGAACTAAATTGTAAAGTAAACAAACTACACAACTATCAAATACGAGCAAATATGATAACAGGGAGCGGTTGGTTGATTTCCATGTGGTTGGTTAACTTTCGAATTAGGAATATAAATTCCCATTACTCCTAAATTGGCTCTATTTTACCTTTCGGCCACAACTTTACCATATTAGACAAATTAGTTTGGTTTATCTCTCAACCTCACCAACTAACCTAGGACTTATCAAATTGGTGCCCAATAAGATCTTCTCTCGATCTTATCTTGATTTTCCCTTAGAGGCGTCAATCCTAAGTTTTTAAGTTTATTCGATATAGCCGAGTTTCACAATTTAGTCCCTGAACCCAAAAATCAATTACCCAACATTTCCATCAACTAACCCCCATAAGGTTTAGTTACCCATTACCATTTCTAAGCTAACAAACAAAAAGGAAGCAACCTTGAAAGCTATTAAAATAAAACTCAATAAAAAGATGAAAGTTATTATTTTTACTTGAAAAAGTGTAAAGGCAAACAACTAGAAACAACTCGTCTGTAATGTCTAGTAAATCTCAGAAAACTATATACTTTTGTACTAACTTACGGAGATTTCCAGTTCATAATTGCCAAAATTTTGTTCAGATCAATACAAATACTTCAATCAGTGTCCCCTCCAAGGCACCTCAAAACAACTAACATAGCATACCTCATTTATCTATTTATAAAACCTTATAATAATGATTTAATATCAACAATTCAAGCATGCACAAAACCTTACCAAATTCATTCAAACCTATCATATACATACCATTCATTTACTAAGCATATTTCAAACATGTTACCTTATCACCACATAAGCTTTATAACATACATACGTAAACAATCAACAAAGATTACTAAATACCAAGATCATTAGAAACCTTATAGTTATATACATATTTACATAACATTTAAAATGCTAAATTCATTCAAAGCATAACATATACAGCCACATAACTCTCATAGGTACATGCAAAATATTATATACCTCTCTTTCAAACCAACTAATTTATATCATGACATCATATTGCCTATATAATTGCTCACTCAAAATGTCATCTCATATACCAAATACACAATTCAAACCATTTACTAATGCATATATTTCCAAACAAGCATATTTTTTTTCATAATCACACCAACAAGGATTTCAAGTCATACCACTACATAAGCAAACCTAAACAACTCCTAAGTACATGCTACACATAATCATGCCTTAATATAGTCAAAAGACTACAAAATCAATATCGGGATAGTGTGAGCTTCTCAACGATCTGCCAGACACGTTCTACAAGTTGACACTACAGGGAAAAAGGAAACAAGGGAGTAAGTATTACAAATGCTTAGTAAGTTCACAAGTATTTAAAACCAAGTAACTTACCTTAGGATATAATTATGCACTACATGTTACTAAGCTTCGTAAAGTTTGCCTATCATGACAAATCAAATATCAAACAGGTGAGTTCAACATTTATCATGTTATATTGTAACTCAAGCACATAACATTTCTGTAACACCCCTTACCCGTATTCCTTGACGGAATAGAGTATGAGGTATTACTAAATTTTTTTTTAATAAAAAATTTCGGCAGCAGTTCTGCTTATTTTTACATTAAACCCCCTGCAAGTTTTCAAAACACAATTTCAAACGATTTCAACATTTCAACCAATTGCAGGTATATATGTGTATACACAATTTATCCATTAATAAACACCAACCTATTAAACCGAATGATACTATATATACATATTTATACCACATTACATAAATTCATCTATACATGCCATGTTTCAAAAGTGTTGATTGCCAAAATACCCAAAAAGTTGATGATAGTGTGGATGATTTCCTGACTTCGTCCAAGTTCCGAACTGGATGATGTCACTATAATTAGGGGAAAATACAAACGAGTAAGCATATAGCTTAGTAAGTAAACATATGACAAGTAAATAAATTTTTCACAAGATTACATAGTGACATAATTTTTATCACACATAAATTTCATTGTTTGCTCAATTTCCAGCAAGCTGTTTTTCTGCGTCACAGTCTCCAATTTATTTTTATCTGGAGCTACAAGGATCCAAATTAAGTTCCGTAAATTTTCCCAAAAACTAGACTCATATAAATTTCCACCATAAAATTTTCAGAATTTTTTGTTTAGCCAATTAGTACATTTTATTCTTTAAACCTTACCATGTTTCACTGCCTGACAGTTCTAACCTCTCCTTACTAAAATTTACTTATCTCCCTGTAAAAAATTCAAAAAAGTGTTATCGCTTCTTTATCTTAAAAATAGACTCATTAAGGAATCCAAGAATGTAAATTCAAATCCATAATTATTTTTTTAAAAGTTTTTGGTGATTTTCCAAAGTTGGAATAGGGGATTTCGAAATCAGTTCAACCCTGTCTCAATAAAATTCAAATATCCCAAAATATACAACTCTTTTGCTTCCCCTTTTTCTTTCATATGAAAATAGAGTCATTCAGCTTCAATTTCATATATTACTAAACTTTTAATTCATTTTCCACCATTTATAGTGATTTTTCAAATTTTCCCAACTGTTGTTATTCACAACAGTTTTGTATTTAAATTTGCTCTTTTGTAGGTTTGATGTTTCCTTCCACCTCACACATGGGTTGATTAAGTATCAAACCCAATATCCCTCACATATTCTCGTCCACCTTATATATATATTCACCTTTCCGATTTTCCCCTGTTGAACACTTGAAATGTTGTCCGTTATCGGTGGATTCAGCACTTAGCAACCACCAGTGATTCGGGAAATCAACACTTAGCAACCCCTTTCACATTTAAGATACGATGGGATCAGCACTTAGCAACCACCAATGAGTCGGGGAATCAGCACTTAGCAACCTCTTGGGGGAATCAGCACTTAGCAACCCCTTGCGGGAATCAGCACTTAGCAACCCCCTTCACATTTAAAATACGGTGGAATCAGCACTTAACAACCACCAATGATTCGGGGAATCAGCACTTAGAAACCCCTTGGGGGAATAAGCACTTAGCAACCCCCTTTATATTCAATGTACTCCGGCCTATTCCAAGTGTTCAACCGAAAACCGTGTTTTTCAACACTTTACCACCTTTCCCAACTTAACCACATTTTTAGTATCTATACCAAGTATTTATTCTATGTTCAATTAAATCTCAACATATTTTGAATAATATCAAAATAATGCATTACTTCACATGTTTACTTACCTCGGTGCAAAATATCGTAATTTTGTAATTTACTCCACTACCTTCTCTTTTCCTCGTTTGAGATTATCTTCTCGTCTTTCTTGATCTATAATAGCAAATTTAACTCATTAAATGTTCAAATTTATTAAAATTGTCCTCCCCCAACTTTTTGAAAAATTACAATTTTCCCTCAAACATTTGCATATTTACACTTTTGTCCCCAAGCTCGGAAATTAAATTTCATCTCTTATTCTTATGTTTTATGACATGCTGAACATTTTTTCCTTCTATGAAAACATAAAATTCTCACTCTAACACACACTTTTGAACATTAATTATTTTTACCGATTATGTCAATTTACCCGTTTTCGCTTAAAATCGCTTAGCAAAAGTTGTTTAACATAATTTCTAGCTTCATATTCTACCATAAAACAGCAAAATAAACACATTTTACCTATGGATATTTTTCCAAATATGAACCCTAACATGAATTATTACTAGAATAAGCTAAATGAAGCTACCGGGACTCAAAAAACGTAAAGAACATTAAAAACGGGACTTGGAATCACTTACTATTGAGCTTGGAAGCTTAAAAACCCTAACTATGGCTTCCCCCTTGCTGATTTCGTTCACCATGGAGAAACTGAGCACATTTTGCCATCTTTTTCCCTTTTTAATTCTTTTTATTACTAAATGACTAAAATGCCCCCATTGAAAAAAAAATCTATTTCACCCATTTCTTATGTCTATTTTTGTCCATCAATTGACTAATGGTCTAATTACCATATAAGTATCCCCAATTTATAATTTCATAACAATTAGACACTTCTAACATGTAGAACTCAACTTTTACACTTTTTACAATTTAGTCATTTTGACTAAATTGAGTGCCCAAACGTCGAAATTTTCGAACGAAATTTTTATGAAATTTTTCCGTGGAATTGTAGACCATAAAAATATAATGACAATAATATTTTCCCTTGTCGGATTTGTGGTCCCAAAACCACTGTTCCGACTAGGCCTAGAATCGGGCTGTTACAATTTCAATTAACTTAATTTAACATTTCATCATCATTCATAAAAAAATAATCATTTAATCAATTCACTATCTTAATCATATCATATAACCTATTTAGCCGCAATACATCCCTTTTCAAATAAATGCCAAACATTATTTTCATTTCATCGTTTGAATTCTCAAGCAAAATCATATTAAACCATAAGAAATTCATTCTCATTTCATAACAATTCATCTTTGTACCAAATATATATCAATTCCCAATTTATTGTCAATTACTACTTCGTTTCATAATACGAATTCCAATTCACATTCATTAATTTGTCACGTTTCCATAATGGCCCCTTAGGCTTATATAACTAATTCTCAATATGAATATGCATCATTCGATCATTGCATCAAATCAATTTGAAAATCATTTATTCCAATTACATTATGCATGTCCCTATTAACCTGACTCGGACTCGGACGGATACACAGATCCAACCAGCACACCAATTTTGCACCCAGTGCTTGACGGATAAATCAGTAATAATGAATTGTGCCCTGCACTGATCGTTAAAATCAACCAATAAATGTGCCCAGCACTGGTTGATATAACTGAAAAATGGGGTGCCCAACACACCCCGACATGTAGTCGTATAACCCTGAACTCTTCCTATCCTATGGCATGCCAACTATATCTGACACTGCCCGAATAGTTAATAGCGTAATAGTTTTTCAATTTCATTTTATAGTTTCATCATCTAAACAATCAATTCTTAAATATAATAGCACTTCACATAAACATACTAATTCAATTTCATGTTTATAACATTATATCATATTTTCACATCCTTATTACTACCAATCGGTCTAAATCAAATCAAATCAAATCAACACTTTATCACACCTAATATAACCTATTTCCGTTCAATTTCCATTCAATTTAAGTTCAATTCTAT
Organism: Gossypium hirsutum; assembly: GCF_007990345.1. Classification (NCBI taxonomy): domain Eukaryota; kingdom Viridiplantae; phylum Streptophyta; class Magnoliopsida; order Malvales; family Malvaceae; genus Gossypium; species Gossypium hirsutum. Next base: position 43,363,099 of record NC_053440.1, on the reverse strand, counting down.
AATTATTTCAATTTGAAATTCATCGTATTCAATTTAATCCTCTATCTCACCTTTTTGTACCGAATCGTAAACAATTAAAACTTTCAATTAAACATAGTTACAATTATAATTATAAATCCATTAAAAATTAATACAAACATACCGTATTAACTTACCTGGTCAAGATAGCAAATAAACAACTTTCTAAGGAATAACCAACAAATTTTGTCATTTTCCTGATTTTCTTTAATTTGGTCCAATTTCCGATCTAATCAATAATTTAATTCAATTTATCAATTCCAAACATCTTATATCATCCTATTATAAGTATTTTTTTAGTTTAATTTTATTATTTGGATCCCCAAAAAAATTTTCATTTTATTCAATTTAGTCCTTAAAATTGAAATTATCATATTTTCCGAATTTGAACTCCAAATTTTAAACCCACTTCAATTATGTCCATATACAACCTCATACTATCACAATTTAAAAAAATCATACCAATTTCAAGATATTTACAATTTAGTCCTTAAATTCAAAACTAACAACATTTACTTAACAAAATATTCCTATTTAATTTCTAAGCTTCAAAATCTACAATAAACATTAAAAACTTCAAATAACATCAATTGAAACTTTTAAAATCTTTGAAGTTTTGAAACAAGAGATACAAGAAATTGGCTCAATTTTGACTTACATCATAATAAGGAAGCTTGGGGAAGGTTCGGCTATGGCTTCTCAATTTTCTATTCTGTTTTGGACCACGGGAGGTTGAAGAAAATATAATAAAAAAATGGTTTTAAAACTACACATTTAAAATTATGTTTTAGTTGTGATGTAATTTAAATCATCATAATTATATCATTATAAAAAGTAACTTTTATATTGACAAAAATTGTAAGGTCGCAATAATAATTATTAATAGTGGCTACTTGTTATGTTCTCACTATTACATTTCCTAAAAAAATAACTTGGTGACAATTTGGGCACTTCGCTAGTTACAAAGGAATTTTGTCATAATTATACACTTACTGTAACAATTTACATGTGATGTATTTCCACCATCACAATTACAACATTACAAAAAAAACTAAAATTTATAGTGAGAAAAAAATTACAATCACAATAGTGGTTAATAATAGTAACTACTAGATATGTTTGTCACTATTACATCATTTAATGGGAAAAAGAACTTGGTGCCAAATTTTAGCATTTCATTAGTGACTAATTGGTAGTGACGAATGGATTTGGTAACAATTAAACACTTACAATAATGATTTACTTGTGATGTAATTTAAATTGTCACAATTCCATCATTATAAAATGTAAAATTAATAGTGACAAAATTGTATTGTCACAAAAATGGTTAATGATAATGACTAGTATATATGTTGTCACTATCATATCATTTCAAAGAAAATAGAACTTGACACCAATTTTTAACATTTCAATAGTGATGAATTTTTGGTGGCCAACAAATTTGGTAACAATTAACACTTATAGGGGAATTTACATGTGATGTAATTTAACTTGTCATAACGATTATCATAATAGTGACTAAATATCAATGAATCACAATTACTTATTTTCCAAATGTCACATGTAAAATTTGTCACAAATAATCGACTATTTGTGACAAAATTCTTTATTGTCACAACTATAGTGTCACTAAAAATATTAATTGTTGTAGTGACACCAAACTAATCCATATCATTTTTATCATGATCTTCACATAATCAAGCTTACACTACCATTAATTTCATGTTTCTAAGCTCAATTATAAAAAAGACCCTCCAATGGTAATTTGAGCTAAGATTAATAATGGAAAAAATTAAATAATGGGTTCAGTACTCCATGTTTCATACTTGAGATTTCTATAAAAATTGCCAAGGAAAATAACTTGCATACCCTTTTTTATAATTGACGTTCATGGTGAAGAGATAACCTATTTTTCTTCCTCATGGGTTTGGTTTGAAAAGATGATATATTTTTTCCAATAACTTTCATATATACATATATATAATTAAGCATATTTAATTATTATTAACATTTAATCCTACAGCTATTCTCCACCTAAAAATAAGATGGTAGAAATGGATGGATGAGATCAACTCATCCCACCCACTATGGCAAATGTGGTTATATTGCACCATAGTCCTTGGTTTAATTACTATTTAAGCCCCTACTCAAATCCAAATCAATTTCAAGTAGTTTTTAACTATTACACAATTTAGTCCACTATATTATTTTTTCTTCAATCAATCAAATATTACCTTATGAATGCCATTAATAATTTTCATAATTAATTTATAAATTTCTAAGTTTAATACCCAAACTATCTCAATTTAAAGAAATTCAACGCCAAACCATGTTTTCTCACAACGACGAAAATCAAGTTGTTAAAAATAAAGTTATAAAAGTTAATCAAAATAAAGTATATTGAAAAGGTAAATATGCCCAAAAGTGCAACAGAGAAAAAAACTATAATATTCATTGAGTCATATAACTCAATTTTAAATATTTAACAATCAGGCCACAAATGATCTAAACATTTGTGAATATGTGACCTATTGTAGATAAACCAACAAGATAGAAAGGAAACTAAACTTCATGGTGGGAATTTTGTGGCGATTTGTTTTTTCACCAAATGGCCCCATTTCACTATTGCATGCAGCGCCTTTTCTATTAGTTTCACCATCAAAATTGACCATCACTAAAAGTCTTGAAAGGGGGCAGTGCATTATCAGGTGCAGCACTTGAGCTACCATTAAATGAGGGACCTTGCACCCCAAGGTGATGTGCAAGACTTGAGCTACCATCACCACCAAATGATAGAGTGGTTGACTCCACTTCCTTCACCAAACCTAACCTATTTTTCTTTAGGCTAGCTTTTCGAGTCCTGTAATTTTCTACCCAAGCAAGCTTAACTTTCTTTCTTGCCATTGTTATTGCCAATTTTGCAAACTTAACAATTTAAAATTGCTTGGTAGGTAACACTCTCTTTTGCTCTCAATCTATTTCTAGTAGAGGGTGAAGAAGAGAATTGGATTGCTTACAAAATGAGACCAATGTGACCTTTATATAATGAGTGTGTGTAAGGGAAAATATAAAGTTTCAAGGCTAACTAACGTGGATATCAAAGAATATTAAAGCATTAGGTAAATAAATCCACTTGTGAAATAACTAAATTTAAACGATGGTTGGTAGGATAATTTAATTTTTTTCTAGTTATGGCAACATGATTCACTGTTATTCAATGGTTGTTAGTGTCTTTTATCATTAGCAAAATCCAATATTATCTGTCATGAATCCTGAATTATGCTAAAATGTACTTTCTTGCCATAAAAGAAATAATAATAACTTTTCTATCACCATATCCAAATAACCTATACATTTTTTTCAATAGAATTGTTAAAAACGTCCCTACATTTTGACTTTAGGTTTATGATCCTTTATTTTCTTTTTGAATTAAAATTTGATATATTTTTCAAGTTGGCAAAGAGTCAAGGATCAACTAGTAAATAAAAAATATCAGGAACATTAAAAAGTAAACCTTTCAATTCGCATCCTTTTGAATAAATCCATTTTCCTTGCTTCTCTCCTCTGTTCAATCTCCCAAAATTTAATCTTCAAATTCCTTCATCAACTTAGAGTTAAAGTTGCACTGCCCAAAACCATTGTTCTTCTATATTTTCAGTGTTTAGATATTAAATCTCCTTAAAAAAACCCTAATTTTTATATGTAATAAAACATTTTCTTTCATGATTACTTTAAAACCAATCTTTTATGGACATTGTAGCTTTTTTTTAATACACTTGCTTCGTTCTCAACACAAGTTTTAAAGTTTATCTGTGCATTCATCATCTAAGTCATCTAAGTCATATTTAGGCATTTTCTCAAAGGTTCTAATAAGGGCAGGTTCACGTTCAATGTGTAACACCCCTAACCTGTATCCATCGTCGGATTAGGGTTACAAAGCATTACCGTATCAATGGAACATTAAAACATACATTTTATGCATCATTGAGAACATATCATAGTACATTCACTCTTATACATATCGTCCCAAAATCGAGCCCTCAAGGCCTTAGAAACACCTTAGAAGTAATTTGGGACTAAAATGGAAACATTTGGACAGTTTAAGAAAAAGTTAGAAAATTTTGACTACAGAGGTCACACGGTCATGTGGCCAGGCTGTTTAACCCTCAAAATAGGGACACATAGCCGTGTCCTAGCCCGTGTCCTCACCCATGTAACTCTCTGAGTAGGGTTACACGACTGTGTCACATGCCCGTGTGCCAGGCCATGTAACTTTCAAAATAGCCCCCACACACCCATGTGCCAAGCTGTGTGCTAGGTCGTGTGCTAGGCCGTGTAACTAACTAACTTACATGTAAAATAACCTATATGGGACACACTGTCATGTTGCTAGGTTGTGTGTCACACACGGCAGAGTCACACGCTCGTGTCTCAAGCCGTGTGGACATGAGTTTGCCCAAAATCAAGCCATTTCCAGCACCAACTCATGCATGATCCTTTAGGCCAAATGTGCACATATTCAAGACATCAAAACCCCATCAAAACATACATATAAATACCAATTCAAGAGTCCTAAATCAACTAACCAATATGTCATTCAAGGCACCTTATTTGCAATCATCAAGACCTACCTAAACATGCATATTTTACTACTTACCATTCAACAACTACTAGTTCCAAAAACTTACTAAACATACAACATGAGGTAGCTCAATGATTCAAACCATCAAATGACACTAATAAACCATTCTCATCCATTATCAAAAGTGACCAAAAGTACTTTCTAAAATAGTTAGTTATTATTTACATATTCATCAAACAGCACTTTAAAACATTCTATATACTTTTCAACCACAAGTTCAACTACATAAGTTGATACATGCCACTACCCTAGGAGAAACAAAAGCTACTAATATCGATGGATAGTTTGAGCCGAAGGTTTGATCCGTCTAAAATTTCAGCAACAATGGATCAACAAAACAATCCACAAGAACGAATAAGATTATAAAGCTTAGTAAGAACATAGTATATCATTTAATCTAACAATAATTGAATATGATTCATATATTATTCGATTCAGAGTTACCAGAGTCTAAACAGGAAAAAAGTGCATTTAGAGGTACCGAAGTATAAAAAAGGGCATGTATGTGCAATTCAGGGGTACCGAAGTACAAATAAGGGCACATATGTGCAATTTAGGGTTACCGAAGTACAAACAGGGACACGTATGTTCAATTTAGGGGTACCGAAGTACAAACAGGAGCACATATGTGCAATTAAGCAATAATTTTCTAAAAAGGTAATAATTAAAGCATCATAATATAAATACACAAAAAGAAATTCGTTTACATGTTACAACACTACGAACTTACCTCGACGACTAGGGCCTAGGAACGAAATTTACTAATCCGAGGCTTTAGTTTTTCCCTAATCTAAATCCGTACGCGGTCTATATTGATCTAAATAGACAAATTTAATCCATTTAATAACTCTAGTATTCAATTTGGTCCACATTTCATATTTTTGCAAATTTACTATTTTTCCCTAACATGTTAACTTTTCACAATTTAGTCCTTAAGCTCATAAATTGAATTTAAGCATTTTAATCCTTTTCTCAAGCTAGCTAATTTCTCTAGGTACTTAAACCAACCCTTACCAATCATCATTTCACAAACTTAACATGAAATTTTTCTATTTTTACAAACAAGTCCCTAAATGTCATTTTAATCAAAATTCACTATACAAAACTTGTTTATTTATCATCAAGGACTCATAATCTATCATTAAACATCAAGAATCAAACCATTCATGGTATAACCCTAAATCTTTAACAATTTTACAAATTGATCCCTGGGCTAGCTAGATTAAGCTAATACGACCTCAAAAACATAGAAATCATTAAAACGGGATGAAAAACACTCACCATGCACCAATCTAAGCTTGGTTGAACTTCAACCCCAAAAATGGTTATTTTGTTTCTTCAATTTCAGTGGAAGAAGATGGTAGATGATGAATACATTTTTTTCTTTTATTTGTCTTTAGTTTAATTTATTAATTACTATATTAACCTTTGTTTTTAACTAAAGAAAACACCTATTTCATGCCCATCTTTGTCCACTAATATTATGAATGGTATAATTACCATCTAAATCCATTCACTTTAAAATTTCATAACCATTTAGCCCTTTTAAGTAATGGGACTCTACCTTTACACTTGTTACGATTTAGTCATTTTCACATAATTAATCTTGCAAACATCAAAATTTCTCAACAAAATTTTAATATGACCTTACTAATGTCTCATAAACATTAAAATAATAATAAAATAAAAAATTTACTCGTCAAATTTGTGGTCCTGAAACCACTATTCTGATTTTACTGAAAACGGGTTGTTACACAAGGCTTTAAACATCTTGAGGAAGTCTATGAATTCCTCGTCAGCTCTTTTCTTCTTCTCCTCTAAACAGCTCGGAAAGGGTATGGTCCTTGGGCTAGGTGGTCTTGATCAAATGATTCTATCCTCGATTTCGACTTGTGTGGGCTCACTCTCAGTTTTTTCCTTCTCTACCACCTCGTCTCCAACACTAGGAGTATGGATGCTCTTGTCCTTCTCACTCACTTCCTTCTCCCTTGAATTTGGTCAGATAGGTTCTTTAACAACAACCCCGAATCTAAGCGTGACAAGAGAACTTTATTTTACTATATTTCACGTATCCAATTATTTTACACTTTATTTTACTAATTTACCAGAACTTTCACAAAGTTTACATTTTAACCTTTAAGTGACAAGAGAATTCAAGGGGATTTACCTCTCTTCAACCTTTAATCACTTGTTTTTCTATTTTCTTTGCCACTTAAATCACTTCCTCTATTTCTCTTTTCAATATTGTACCACCCCAAACCTAGCCTAGACGTTATGGTCGAATCTGAAAGTGTTACAAAGAACATTATAAAACTGACTTCCTTGTTATTTACAAATCAACGTAACCGTTGTTACTTAGTAAGTCTGACTTGTTTGGAAAACTTATTGATATACTTATTTGATTTAAAATCTTTGTACGTTTATGTCTTTCTATAAAATTGAATTTTTTGCAGCGGAGTTTCTTTAAAACATTATATTTTGGCAAATCAAAGTGTTTCTAGAAAATCGTTATTTCAGAAGAAGAAAAATTCGTTTTATCAATTGTTATGCTAGAAAACCAAAATAAAATCTGAAACCAAAAATAGTCCCAAATTAAAAAAATCTCAAAAACCAAAAAATTAAACAAATTTTATGAAAATGAAATTTTACGAAAAAGTGGTCACAACTGAGCTTCCGTCGCAACGACTTGCCTAAGTTTGAAGATTACCTGAACAGAACAGACAAACAGAGAGTGAATTTTGGTAACTCAGTGTGTAACGCGTATATCAATAGAAATTCAGATTCAATCTCATGGCAGAACAGACACAGGTGTAAATCTTTTACAGAATTAGAATTATACAGAATCATATAGATATAGACATGTATAATCCTACCCCCATCCTCTAGACACCAACTCCGACCATCCCAACACACCACGTGGGGTATAAAACACCCACCCAGCCCCACACACCGCGTAGTGTCTATACGAAACTTTTTAGAGTAGTCACAGCAATGCTACCAGTATAATGGTGAGATATTGTCACATGAAACACTTCTCCCCATAATATAAATCCCGCCCCATAGCCAAATACAGACAAAATATCAGATATAGCACAATACAAATACCAGAACATATATCATATGCATACTCGTATAACGGATACTTAACATGCTTATACACAACAGTTCAAACATATCGCATTTCATTACATGTATTTATGTATTGTTTATGTCATATTCATATTAACAGATTAGCAGCTTCCATGCTTTAGGGCTTATAATTAACACACTATGGAAAGCCTATAGTCGATTAGAACAACGTGTACAACCCTAGGGAAAAATTCTAAAATTTGGGTCCACATCCCATGTGGGCCCACACAGCCCAAAATGGCCTAGGTCGTCTGTCACACACGGCCTCACACACTGCCCATCACACGACTGTGTGTCGCACTTGGCCAGGGGTAGTGTCGACAGGCCCTATTTTCAACTTTCATCGATCATTATTTTTTTGAGTATCTTGTTACACACCTTGCTCGATTTTGTGTTGAAAGCAACCCTGAGACCTCCGTAACCTAAAAATAGTAATGCAATGATTACTTAGTGCTCGATTTACAAATTCAACAAGAATAACCGGACTTGACCTCTCAAAATCGAACAAGCACACGAACTTACTGTCACCAAACACAATCACATACACGAACTAGACCGTTTGAGCGAAATCCACTACTTCACAATCTTCTCCTAAACAACACATTCATAGAAGTTATTTTTCCCAAACTACAACACCATTTCACCATTTCAAAATAAAGATCCCAAAATGGACTTCCAAAAATCGAAAGCTAAAGATAAACACAACCCCACTTACCAAACCGCGTAAAGAGACCAGGGATTCGAAATGCAACGATGAGCAAAGAATTTGTGACAAAACCAAAGGAAGAAGAAAAAAAGGGAAAATGGCAGAGAAACGAAAAGAAATGAAAATGTCAGAAAGGGAAAGGAATTTTGGGAAACAAAATAAAAATAATATCCCAACTCCCTCACTAACCATCAACCCCACCAAAACCGACCCACTACTCTCATCCAACTACCTCAGAATTCTAATCCCACCAAAACTCTACCACACAATCGGTACACACTCACAGAAGCAAAAATTAACACCCTTCGCCCACACGGGGGTTCAAACACAGGACCCTAGAAAAGCTAACACTTTACTACTTGAACCAACAAGCTTATTCTAATATGATTTGGCCAAGATTATGATATAAGTCAAGCCATAAAAATAATGCTAGAACAAAAATAACAGAATTTCCAAATGTGAGACTTGAACCCAAGACCTCAAACACACACACCAATCACTTAATCACTAAAGTAAATAATAATTTATGAAAAAATTCATAAAAATAGGATTTTATTAGTTAGGGCATTACAAATATCATGTCAAGGACATAAAACTTTATATGAGAAATCTTAACTTTAACATCATTTATATACCTTTCTAACAAAATTAAACTTGAAAACATTATGAAATCGTAATATTCATACCTTGTTCTCTTGATTTCAAACCTTAGTTTGATTTTTTCTCTCTTCCAACATGAACATACATCTTCTTCACTTAAAAGTCACCTTGCTATGATGCGGTATTCTTGGTTTCACTAAGGATTTATAACGACTCGGTTTCCATTAGTGTCAAAAAAGACAGCTTTAGGACCCCGTTTCTATAAATCGAGTCTATAAATATTTATTAGAGATATTTATAAAGTTATTGTATTGATGAATTGAAATTTGGTTTAGTGATTTAGCCAAAATTGTGAGAAAATATGGCTAAGGGACTAAATCGTAAAAGTCCAGTCGCTATAGATTTTTAATTAAAATAAGGCTGGGGGACTTAAATTGTAATTATTAAAAGGGCCAAAATGGTTAATAAACCATTTTAAATTATAAGCTAGTGGATAGTAACACATGTATAAATTAAATTAATAAAATAAAGGTTAAATAGTTAAGAAAAACATGATTAATTAAATTAAGCTTAAAATCATTAAGCTAAGTATAAAAGAGAACTTAGTGGAATGAGAGATGATAATTCATCTTCTCCAACCAGCCTAAGAACAAACTAAGAAGAAAACACCGTTTTTGTTAGGTTTGAAGCGTTTGGCCTTAATTCCAAGTAAGTCCCTAGCCATTTTTATTTTTTTTTATAGATTTGAAGTCATGGGAGCTTAATTTAGCTAGCCCATGTGCTAATTTGTAAAGCCTTTAAAGTTTTGAAAGTTTCCATTATTGAGAATTGAATGAAATTGGTGGGAAATTTCAATGGAACACTCGAGTATTTCAAGGATTGAACCCAAAGGAGTTGGCACTTGAGTGAATTCTAGCTACAAACATACAAATAAAAATTCTAACCAACTACTCGTTAGATACTATAGCAAGTCATTCAAGAGTTTGCTTATACTAATTAGTTACCTAAAATTTTCCAATGACTAAATTGTAAAGCAAACAAACTACACAGCTATCAAATACGAGCAAATATGATAACATGGAGCGGTTGGTTGATTTCCATGTGGTTGGTTGACTTTCGAATTAGGGATCTAAATTGCTATTACTCCTAAATTGGCTATATTTTACCTCTTAGCCTCAACTTTACCATATTAGATAAATTAGTCTAGTTTATCTCTCGACCTCACAACTAACTTGGGACTTATCAAATTGGTGCCCAATAAGATCTTCTCTCAGTCTCATTTATATTGATTTTCCCTTATAGGCGTCAATCCTAAATTTTTAAGTTTATTCGGTTTAGTCTAGTTTCACAATTTAGTCCCTAAACCCAAAAATCAATTACCCAACATTTCCATCAACTAACCCCCATAAGGTTTAGTTACCCATTACCATTTCTAAGCTAACAAACAACAAGGAAGAAATCATGAAAGCCATTAAAATAAAACTCAATAAAAAGATGAAAGTTTTGATTTTTACTTGAAAAAGTGCAAAGGCAAACAACTAGAAACAAACTAAAGAACTAAGAACACTAAAGTTAAGATTTTTGACAAATGAAAAGAAAGAAAATTGAAATAGCATTAAATTAAATATTAAAATGTGATTACAACAAAGTTTAAGGTACTAAATATGTAAATAAACCTAACCTACATTAATAACTAACTTAACTACCTAAGAAAATGCTAGGAAAATAAAGAAATTGCAAAAAATTAAGTGTTATAGCTATGGAGAAGACTAAAACCTAAAGAATATGAAAAAAAAAACTATAGAAATCTATCCAAAAACTTTTGTCCAATGTCTCCTCTATCTCTTTTCAACCAATTTTTCTTTTTTTAGCAGTTATTCTAACCTCTTTTTCTTGACCAAAATGCCCCTCAACGTGTCTTTTTTATCGGTGCTTCGGTTGGACAAGGATTACCTTTGACGTCAATTTTTGTCCCCTCACGATAGTGATATCGCAATACCCAGGTCTGGATATCGCGATATCAAGGATAGTCTTGGAATGGGGAGTTCCCTTGGAAGGCTGGGTATCGCGATACCCAATGTAGATATCATAGTACCATTGTAGGTTCTCTTCATTCTTCTCTTCATTTCAAGACTATTGAGGATATCGTGATACTCATGCTTTGATATCGCAATACCCTCCTTGGTGATGTTTTCGCTCAAAATTGATCGTCATTGAATTCCTACAACACTCAATCGATTATTAGGGTCCAAATGGCACATTTGGCCAATTTGGGTCTCAAAATGAGTATAAAAACACATTAAACACTTGTTAAATGGAAAATATAAAAGCTACACTAAACTAAAAAAAAATACAGTAATTTACTAAAAAAAGCTCCTTAAGTATAACGAAGAAGTCTAATTTGACAAATCAAACTATGACAGATTAAGACCAAATTGAATAAAATGAAAAAATGTCATGAAATGTTGGAAGGGATAGAAAATATTAAGTTCCTAATGAGTTATGGTGAAATTGGATTCTAATCCAATGGCATAAACTAAAAGTTATGCTTGTCCCCATTTTAGGGACTAAATTGAATAATTTCCAAAATATGTGAAATTTTGTGTTTGATTTCGATTCGACTAGAATTTGATAATGTGATATGATTTATGATTATTCGTAGCTAACTACAACATCGAAAAGTCGAGAGGGAAGGAAAGGTGAAAATCATCAACGAGTGATGCACAAAATCTTGGTTTGTACATTTATAATTTAAGGCTACTTTAATTTATTGCATTTTCATTTTATCTATATATGGGAATTTCAAGGTGAGTATGTAGTGATAAATTGAACTATTGGATTGAGTTAAATTTGAATTGTCGAAATAAAGGACTAAAGTGAATAAAATGTAAAATAGCTTGAATTGTTTATAATATGATATATGTTATCAAATAGGGTGAAAATATGTATTTAATGATATGTACTATGTGACATGTTAATAAATTGGATCATGATAGTAAGATTGATTGAGAAATGGTATGTGTACCAAATTGTAAAAAGGAAATTGAATGTTGATACCCTATTAACTAGTCGGGCTGAGTCGGATATAGTTGGCATGTCATAGGATTAGATTATGTATGGGTTTAAGTGCTTACACGTCAAGATGCACTTCGTGTGCCAGTATGCGCTTTGTGCGCCAATATGCACTTTACGTTCCAATTTCCTTTATTTTGATTTATATGGTAATGCACTTTGGTGCCAGTCTGGTGTGTTGGTTGGACGATTCGTGTATCCATCCGAGTCTGAGTTAGGTTAATAGGGTCCATTGATAATAAACTTGATAACTTATACCGAAATGAATTGGCAGGATACTTGAGAAATAAATAAATTCATATATGAATTAAAATGAATAAAGTATGTATCTTATTATGTAAATAATTAAAAACGAGCCTAAGGGTCGAAGCGTATATGAATGAACCCGTAGACTCCGGAACCGAATTGAATGGCATGGTTATATAAATGTATTGTATGATTGATAATTAGTGAACAAGTTAAAACTGAACATATATAGGCACTACTGAGTAAGTTGGTTGATAACACATTCGTATGTTTATACATGTTGATTGATAATGAAACATGATTGAAAATTTGGTATATGATTTGGTTAAATATTGATAACATAAATGCATGAATTGTGCTAAACCATATTCTTAATGTTAGATTATATATTTATGTCTTGAATTATAAATGTACCGTTGAGCCTTATTGCTCAGCGTACAGTTTATTTTCTCCATGTGCAGGTTCAGGTGTTTCTCGAAGCCTCGAGACTTGAAGTCAGCATTCAAACAATCATTTTCGACCCAACAAAGTTTGTATAAAGTGGTTCATTTTGGTCTTTTGGCATGTACCTAGAGACTTTTGGCTAAACGTCTCAAATGTTTAAGTTGTATATGATATGATCTTTTGCTAATGATTTGAATTTGTGTTTGGATGTGTTCAATTATTTAGTTTTAGGTCTAAGATTAATGGTTATGCACTTGAAGGAATTTTAGTTGGTTTTGGATATATGAATGGTTGAAGTTAGATTGAATAGTTAATGTTTAGAATATTACTATTTAGTGTATTTTTCACTTGGAATCATTTGGTAGGTTTATGAATTGATTACATAAGAATGTATATAAGTGATTTTAGGTCCTTTTTAACTTGTAACAAGTTGAATTTGGAAGTAAAAAATTGTCACATTGCGAAAAGGAACAAAGCAAGGTCTTTGTGGCAACGTCATAGCTTTGAGGTCACAATAAGCCTTAGCCAGAGAGTCACGTTGCGACGAGGAAACCCTAGAGTCACGATGTCGGCTCAAAACTTTTTATTCTTTACATTTTGGTCCATATCGACCTCGGGTTAGCAAACGAGCTTTCGTAAGCTTGTATAAGACTCGGAAATTATTATATATTGTTAATACACATTGTGTACTTGTAGTTGAATGTATATTGATTGACGAATTGAATGTTATAAATTGTAGTTTCTCCGACAATGAATATGGCACCTTATAGCTTGAACTGGCGATCGGGTCAAGTATAATGGTGTTACAAGATTTCTATGGAAATTGGTGGTGTCTAGCTTGTATTTGATGATTATGGTGGAAATGGAGTAATTTGTTAATGAATAAAAACTTTACTTTCATGAAAAGGGTGAGTGCATGAGAATGGAAGAAAGATGATGGAAAATTCTACATCTTTCTCTCCAAATATCCAACTATCTAATTAATAAAATAATCTAAAATAATTTAATATTAAAATAATCAAACCAATCATCTTTCAACACCTTCCTTCCTTAATTAATAACATAATAATTATCTTGATTGAGAAATTGTGGTTTTTCCCTTGAATTTTTTTCAATATTCACTTTTAAGTTATTTTCCACTTTTGGAAAAATTACAATTTAGTCCCTATAATTTCTCCTCTTATTCGATTTGATCCTTATTCACCAATTTATTTCTATTTAGTCCTTTCCACCCTTGGGACATTTTCACTATCGTTCCTTCAACTTTTCAATATTTATACTTTGCCCCATGAATTTTGCATATTTACACTTAAGTCACAAAACTTTCACATCTTTACAATGTAGTCTCTGCCTTAAATTAACATATCACGACATACTTCTTAATTGAACTTTTTTTTTTGCATCTATCAATCTTCTCTTTTATCATTTATATTCCTTATTTTACTTTACCGAAGAATCCATTATGCACAATTCTCACTTAATACTACTTTTATAACATAATGATTTTAAAGGTGTTACACTTTTACCCATAGTAGAGAGACTATAACTAGAATTATACCATTATAATCCCATTAAACTTTTCACTTTTTGTAAGCTTTACTATAAATCTAAATAATCAAAGGGTAGTCACCCAACTAGTAGTATTCTTTTGTCACCTAACTACTTAATTTGTCTAACAGTGGCAGCTTTGAAGATTGGCATACTATCAACTTTAACTCTTAACATTTATACGCTGTAATTTGATTTTTTTTTTTTGCAATTTTATTTTTCTTTGTAACCCTTTCACCTAAACAACTAAAAGAAAATTTATTAACTAAGTTTGATTGAAACTATACAAAAATTGAAAACACCTTAAAATCTAAAATAATAATTTTCATATTTTTTTCTTTTAAAATTAACCTCAATGTCATAAAGAAAAACAAATTTTTAAAAAAATCAAATTACATAATGTGTAAATGTTGAGGTTAATTTTTTTTAAATCAAGACTAAATTAACACCATTTATAAATATTGAAGATTAAAGTTACTATTATGCCAAATTTATAAATTACCATTATTAACTAACTCGTGAAAAAAATAAAATTAAATAATTGAATAATAAATAATAAATAACGTAATTTACCCATAATCAAAACCCTATCAACAAAACCAATTTACCTTTTGACATTTCGGCAACGGTATCATGTATCCACTATGACAAAACAATTATTATTTATAGCTATGTTAATTTTACTGTTATTTGATTTTTTTTTAAAACAAACTTTCCATTTTTGCTGTGAACTAGGAATCTACTTTCTTCTAGAAGTGTTCAATCGGTTAATCGGCCCGAACTACTATTAACTGAATTAATCGAAATCAAAATTATTTTTAAAAAATTTAATCAAACTGAACTTTTTCGGTAAATTCAGTCGGTTAACCGAATTAACCAAAATTCATATGTTTTTTTTTTGCTAAAACAAGTATAAAACATATAAAAAATTAACCGAATTAACCGACCGACTAATTTATACTTCCAAAAAATTAATCGAACTAACCGACCCCCGACTGAATACTTATATATTATAATATTATTTAAGTTCGGTTAACCGATCCATTTCGAACCGAATTAACCGTTAACCGAACTTTTAAAATATTATTAACCGACCCCAACCAAATTAATTTGGTTAACTAACCAATTAACCAAATTCAGTCAGTTAACTGAATTAATTCGGTTTTAGCCGAAATTTACACTCTCCTACTTTCTTTTTCTTTCTTTTTCTACTTACTTGGAACATATCAAAACCTGTGATGTGATGGAGAATGGAAGGTACTGTTGGAGGGTCCAAAAGTGAAATGGAAAGTGGTTCAACAAGCAACAATAATGAAAGGCATGTAGTTTTCGAGGATGGTTCCTGGTTTGGTCAGTTAAAAAATGGCCCCACTTCTTGGATGGCTAGATACGGGCTTGATCTTCTTAGCTTACAATTTGCTGGCCCAATGCGTTCCCGGAAATGGAAAGACAATTCAATTATTGTTTTGTCTCAACATTGAATTGCCAAAATGATCGCTACTTACATAGCATGTTCACAATGTAGTTGCAGGATTGAAGAACTGTGAAGGCGACCGCGGGTGTTTAGACGCCGAAGACATCCTTCAAGTGAGCTTAGGATGTTTTGTATCCTTATATCGTATTTATTGGTACTTAAGTCTTGTACTTCAAGTCTTTACCATATTTATGAATCTTAAGTTCAGTTTTGTTAATAGACATCGATGCTATTAACGTGTGATCCGGTTGCTCGTTTTAATAGATTGAACAGTGGTGTCCTCCTACTCTTCAACAAGCTGTCGATTGGTTTCGATGAAGTTGCGCTATTTCCTGCCAGCAATGCTTCATGGACAAAAAAATTGCAATAACTAAGATTTTAAACAAGAAAACATATTGATTAAAAAAAAGATCGACACAGACGTCAACCTCTTTCATAAACTCCAACAAAGACCGGGGATATGATTGTTGAAATTAACCGTTTGCCCTAAGAGAAGCATAATTAAACAATGACATGTATAGGATATGTCTGGGGACAAACTATCTTGGACTGGTTAAACTATCACAGTCAAGAGCTGGTTAGGCGCCCCAGTTTGATTTATGCAGCTGTGATAACTTACTGCCTGGCTATACTAGAGCCAGCCAGCTCGGCCAGCTGCAAGCCTACGTCAAATTATCCTACATACACATCGATAAATTAACTAACCATAAACCTCAACATTTTTGCCATCACTTATCCTCACTGAGTCAAAGTCAAAGCCGCCCAATCCCCCACCATACCCATCATCTTCCCCATTTCCACCGCAATTTCACTACCCAGAACCTCCACCATCTCATAACTACCGAGGCCCCCAACCGCCCACCATCAAGATCACTCTCCGCCCCTCTCTAAACCATAGCCACCACCTTCACCAACACTGCTCAATCATCATTTCACAACCATTACAGCAGAAAAATCAGAAAAAAAGGAGGAAGAGAGAACATATTTGAGAGGTTATATCTCGGGGAAGGGAAGCTTCCCCTGATATCCCGTGTCGATCTGACGGCGGAGGCGGTAGATCGGGGCAAGAGAAAGTCGAAGTCGATTTGGTGTTTTAATGGCTTTCAAGTGGGTTCTGAAAAGATATGAAGCGGTGGATTAAAAGAAAGAGGAAAGGCAGATCGTTTGGTGGCTTTTCCGATTGGTGGCGGCGCAGGAGTACGGCGGCTAGGGTTGAGAAAGAGAGGAGAGGAAGAAAAGAGGAAAAGAGAATAGAAAATAAAATAAAAGTAATGGCGCGGAAGAGGAAGAAATAAGGGAAAAAGTTAAAAGAAAAAAGTGTGGAAAAATGGGAAAGAAAAATATAAAAGTATATTAAATTGGTGGGGCCACAAAGCATCATGCGGGGGAAAGGAAAAAAAAGAAATGGAATTATTACATTAGCCCTTCAACTATTTTTGAGATAAATTCCAATTTTAGTCCTTGTAGTTTTGTGTTTTTCATCAAACCATAGCCTATCCTCACTCCTAGCTCACATTCTAAGACTGTATTTTAACTCTAATCTAAGTCCCTAGGCAAAGATAATTATGGGAGAACTTCACCACTCAGGCTTCAAGAGGACCCTTACAACATGAAGGACACGGAAGCGAATGAGCCTATAAATGGCTCTCTCTAGGTACGCCCCCACATCATACATAATGCACCACTCATGATGGCAAACAAAACATGAGGGACAATAGCGTCACCAACGCCTACTTGCTCAATGATACTAATCACGAAAAATCCAACATAAGGTAAGAAAATGAAAGTATCCGCAACGTTTAGTAAATATACTACACTCAATACTTGGCACAAGCAAATAGTGGACAAAGTATGGCGCAGTAACACCTTTCCCACCAACTATGAGATCGACCCCTTAAAAAAGGCAAATTGAGTACAAAAAATGGGACACAACTTGTACATTAAGGATGCCATCGAGAAGGCCATTCGAAAAGTACATCGTGCAAGCAAAAATGGGTACAAAGTTGTTAGAATTGACCCCTCAAATAGAGTGTATGAGGTTATTTGTATTTTGGTCGGATCATCGAATCGAATCTCAAATTAGATCCCAAATCGAGTTATAATATATTTTATTATAATTATATAACATTAGCTAAAATTCTTTAGATCAAATCTAACAATTGACCATCACCGATATTTTAGATAATGTCATTTATACTTGTACCTAATATTTTGGTTCACCAGATCGGCTATTCGACACAATGGCTATTACACTTTTATTCTCTCTTTACCCGTTACGGGGATTCAACACCCACCTCAAGAATAGATCATTGCTTACCTCATTAATTTTATTTTTTTTACTTTTTAAGCCTCAAATATTTTTAATAAATCTCACTATTTTCTGACTCCCCCATGCCATATTGTATGAAGCAATACAACAAAAACCTAACCAAAAAAAAGAGAAAAAAAATAGGATAGAGAAAACAAGTCTTAGGGTTTTGGGCTTCAAACCTAGCAATGAGGAAGAGGATAAAAAGGAGAAGAACATAGCTTGCAATGGTCACCCTTGAAGCGACGGAAGATGGCAAAACAGATTTAAAGACTATTCTAAGCTAATTGTCGGCCATGGCGGTTGCGAGGCTAGCCAAATTTTGGGTTTAATAGTGATTTCTGGAAACAATGTTGCTGGAAAGAAATTACGTGAGAGAGCGAAAGAAAAAGTGAGAAAGTTTATATAATAGCTTTTTAAAGTTAATCATAATTAATTTAATTAAATATGTAAAAATATCAATAAATATTATTTATTTCATTCAAAAATGATAATACTATTTTACATAAAAAATTTATTTTATTTATTATAATTATAATTATAAAAATTAAAAAAATTATTTTTATTTTATAATTATTTTTATTTTATTGATAAATATAAAATTTTTATAAGATAATAATAATATAAATAAATTCCACCAAAAATTAACATAATTAAAACATTAATTTTAAGCTCAAGGTAAAAGTGTCAATTTCAATATATTTCTCGCCCGTTGTACAATATTATTTTATCTAATTAAATAATATTTCCATTCCATTCAACTCAACCAAATTAATGTTATACTCATTTTATTTTATTGTAAATCTATTTTATTCTATTATCACATAATAGTATTTCATTACAATTTTATTCCATTCGTACGGATTTTATTTTAACAATAAATATCAATATTTAAAAAAATGAATTTGGCTTAAATTTCAATAATCAAAGCTCTAACTCGTCTTGGATTGGTCTATTTTCTAATTGGGTAATAATTATTTTATTTTATTTTTATATATTGAGTTATTTATATTAAAACTTAATAACAGAATGTAAATATTAAAAAATGTGAGGCTGATTATTTTTAAAATTTTAATAAAAGGAAAAACATATTATTAAATATAAATTAAAAATAATATTTTTTGTAAAAAATTTAAAAATATGATGAACAGACTTAAATGGATTTAGCTCAATCATTTACAAATATGAATGAGATTGGACAAAAGTTGAAATTTATATTTTAGAATATTGTTTAGTAAGCACAAATTATACTAATGGAACATTTAGTTCACGAAATATAATATTACCTCTAATAATAGGATTACCAAAATGTAAGATTACTTTCTATGTTATCTGCTATGCTACATTGCCATGTTTGGTTTAGTTGATTAGAATGTAAGATTTTGTTATTTGATTGACGAAATGTAAGATTACCTAAAAGCACATTTTACTAAATTATTCTCATAGAAGTTTTGTTATTGTTGCATAAAAGTTAAATCTTATAGTATTTTATTTTATTGATAAATGAATGTATTACTCTAGTTAACTAGTGTCATATCTGGGCAATTTACCAATAAAAGCCCTATTTTTTCAAAAATTACCGAAATGGGCCAATTATTTAATTATTTACCGGAATGGTCCTTTTCCGCGAAATCGCGTCCACGTTAGCGCAATGTCAGGGTACGCGTCAGGAAATCGCGTCCACGTCAGCGCGAGTTGCTGACATGGCAGGCGTTGACGTGGACGCGATTTCCTGCACCACGTAGCACGTTCCGGGGGACGCGATTTTGCCGTTTTTCCCACGCTAGGTTTTTTTTGGCTTTTAGGGTTTAGGGTTTAGGCTTTTTAGGGTTTTTAGGTCCTGGAAGAAATAATTTCGAGTTGACATTTCTGATAAAATAGTATAAAATCGCTTCTAGAAGGATGCTTATTTGAGAAGAATTTGTGAAATCGCGCCCTCGTGGACGCGTTTTTGCTACAGTAGGTCACGGAAGAAATAATTATTTTTTTTGACGTTTCTGAGCAAATAGTATAAAATCGCTTCTAGCAGGATGCTATTTGAGAAGAATTTGTGAAATCGTGGCCTTGTGGACGCACTTTTGCTACAGTAGGTCATGTAAGAAATAAAATTTTTTGACGTTTCTGAGCAAATAGTATAAAATCGCTTCTAGCAGGATGCTATTTGAGAAGAATTTGTGAAATCGCGCCCTCGTAGACGCGCTTTTGCTACAGTAGCTTGTTTGGGCTAAGGCTATAAATTAGGCAGAAAATGTTTTCAGAATGCATAAGTCACAGCAGAAACAATTTAGAGAGGCTAAGAAGGTTAGAGTTTCAAATATGAGTGAACGTATTAGTGTTGTTATTTACTATGATGGTGAGGTTTGCCACACCTAAAATGGTATTTTTTTTGTCGGAGAATATGGTGCGACTGGTTTTTAACCAGAACATAGATTTGACAGAACTTCGTAAAAGAATTAGGCGTAAAATTTTCAGAACTATGCCAATGAAAGTTCTGTCTATCACGTATCGATTTTGTTCTTTTGTTGATCCGGTGACATATGACTCGTTCAACATAAAAGGTGCTCGTAGCTTGGAGGCAATACTGCAGACTCATCTTACTAGTGAAGCACCTTATATTGAGTTATATGTACAATTTACATTACCAACTGATGTACTTGCGATTGGTGTTCGAGATGTATACACGACCCCTGGCCGACATTCAGTTAACGGGTTACAAAATACGGAACAACCCATGTTCGGTAGCGGTGTCGAATGCACATCCCCCACAAAACACTCTGTCGGTGGATGGAACATGTACGTTGGTGGCTCGACGTTTAATGCTGGAAATACGTACTGAGGAACGGCATCAAGTTCTAGTGGGTGGCAATCTACATCCAATTGGGGACGTTATTAAATGCCCAGAAGAAGGGATGACATACTCCCTACGACGTCAACCGGTGAGGGGACCTCGTACGTTGTAGATGATTGTGGGTTAGAAGATGACTCTGATATGGATCCACCTCGAGAGCCTGGGCCAGATGGTGCAAAAGTTGGCTTATTTTCTGAACCGGAGCCTATTCCAACAGAAGCTGAAGATGTTGAAAGGAGTTCAGATGAGGAAGAAAATTCACGATTCAAAGCATACTCACCTCCAGCCCACATGTATAATGTCGATCTGTCTACAGATGATGCGTTAGAGTTTCCAGATCTACCACACCGGTTGCGTGATCGTACAAGTTCGGGGGTAGATTTCGGTGAACTTGAAGTTGGTAATCAGTTTACCAACAAGGATAGTTTTATTGGTGCTTTGAAACAACATAGCATCAAAAACGGTGTTAACTACCACGTCATTAATCAAAATCTGATAAGTTTGAGGTGAAGTGTGCGGTGCAAGACGGCACATGTTCATGGAAAATCTACGCCTCGTTAAGGAAAAGGACAGGGTTGTGGGAAATAAAAAAGTACAAAGGTCCACATACATGTGCTGCAGGTACAATATTAACTGTATCTGAATAATACTTTTATTATGCAATGTTGCATTATTTAATGTACTCCCTCTGTAGGTATTTCACAAGATCATCCCAAAATGGATTCAGCTATGTTAGCTAGCTTGATACTGCCCATGATAAAAGCAGATCCTAAGACTTCAGTGTCGGTGTTAATTGCCAATATCCGTAGCCAAATGGGGTACACGCCCTCTTACCGCAAGGATTGGATAGCTAAGCAAAAGGCGTTAGAGAAGATGCATAGTGGGTGGGACGCCTCATATAATAAAATATGGCAGTGGTGTCAGGTGTTAGAGAGATACGTCCCAAGTGCCATCACAGACCTTGAAACGGAACATGCGTACTACAACGGCCGATTGCTACGTGGATGTCAAGTGTTCAAACACCTGTTTTGGACCTTTAAGCAATGCCGAGACGCATTTCCATACTACAAGTCATTGGTACAAATTGACGGTACCTTCATGTTTGGTAGGTATACTCATCGGATATTGCTTGCAGTGGCACAGGATGGCGGTGGGAAAATTCTTCCAATTGCATTTGCAATAACACCGGGGGAGTCGTCTGATGACTGGGATTTCTTTCTCTCTAGGTTAAGGAGGCATGTGTGCCCCCAACCTGATATCTGTGTTATTTCAGATCAGGGCGCCGGTATACTAGCTATATTTGATCGAGAGGGAAGCTTATGGCAGCACACACACTATAGATATTTCCTAAGACACGTTGCTTCGAACTACTACAGGCAATATCCATCTAAGAGCGAACGACGACAAGTGACTAACATGGGTATTTAGTCTATATATGTGTTATTTCGTTTGTCAATTTGAATTAGTTTTATTGGTAGAAGTGGTATAAATTATTCGCTATGATCTTATATTGGCAGGGTATGAAATAAGTAAAAATTGTTTTCACGAGATGTTGGCAATTTTACGATCCCAAAACGGAGAAGGGGCATACTACCTTTGTAACATACGTTTCGAACAGTGGGCACAAGCATACGACGGCGGCCTACGATATGGCCATATGACGTCGAACCTGGCAGAATGCATAAATTTTGTTCTTAAAGGAAGGCGTCTTCTACCGATAACATCAGTTGTGTAAGAGATATATTTTTGTTTGGCGACGCTATTTCCAAATCGAGCAGCAAGTTATGCAAGCCAGATGCAGGGAGGCCATGTATGGTGCAATAAGGTAGTTCAAGAAATTAACAAGGCCAAGGCGAGGGCAAACACCATGCACACAGTGTGTCACGATCGAGACAATTTATGGTTTCGTGTGACAGAGTTTGACAGACCGCACCAAGGTGTTGCTGGCAGGCAATATCGTGTACAGTTGCGAAATAGGACTTGTGACTGTGGGATGTTTGATGCACTTTGTTATCCATGCGCTCATGTTATTGCAGCTTGTTAGAAACTCCGTCTGGATCCGATGAGTTATGCGGACGAAGTGTACAAATTAGAAAACATGTACAACGTATGGAGACACGTTTTCCCACCGGTCTCAGATGAATGTAAGTGGCCGCCCGTATCTCTTGCTCCTTTTAAGCTGTTACCGGATAGAGAATTACGTCGCAAACCAAAGATTCGACCTTGCTCGAGTAGAACACGTAACAATATGGATATCCGAGAAATAGCCAGTCAAACGAAGTTGTGCGGATAGTGTAGGAATCCAGGCCATATAAGTCGATCATGCCCTAATCGCGATAGTTGAATGTATTTGTAAAAAAATTAAGTTTGTGAAATTATTAATTGATAAATTGTATTAAGTCAAAAAATTGTA
Organism: Gossypium hirsutum; assembly: GCF_007990345.1. Lineage (NCBI taxonomy): Eukaryota > Viridiplantae > Streptophyta > Magnoliopsida > Malvales > Malvaceae > Gossypium > Gossypium hirsutum. Next base: position 43,339,651 of record NC_053440.1, on the reverse strand, counting down.
TTAATGGTTAGTAAAATTATCAAATTATATAAAATTATTAATTGCTAGTACCAATCAAAACATTTTTCGAAATCTAACATTATGTGAATGTAAAATTATTTAGTCAAAAAATTGTATTAATGGTTAGTAAAATTATCAAATTATGTAAAATTATTAATTGTTAGTACCAGTCAAAACATTTTTCCAAATCTACCATTATGTGAATGTAAAATTATTAAGTCAAAAAATTGTATTAGTGGTTAGTAAAATTATCAAATTATGTAAAATTATTAATTGTTAGTACCAGTCAAAACATTTTTCCCAATCTAACATTACGTGAATGTAACATTGTTAACTTAGTTTAGGGTTTTTAATTAATTTAGGTTAGGGTTTTTAATTAAATTAGGTTGGGGTTAGGGTTAGGGTTTTTAATTAAATTAGGTTAGGGTTAGGGTTTTTAATTAAATTAGGTTAGGGTTAGGGTCTTTAATTAAATTAGGTTAGGGTTAGGTTTTTTAATTAAATTAGGTTAGGGTTAGGGTCTTTAATTAAATTAGGTTAGGGTTTAGGGTTTTAATTAATTTAGGTTAGGATTAGGGTTTTTAATTAATTTAGGTTAGGGTTAGGGTCTTTAATTAAATTAGGTTAGTGTTAGGTTTTTTAATTAAATTAGGTTAGGGTTAGGGTTTTTAATTAAATTAGGTTAGGGTTAGGGTTAGGGTTTTTAATTAATTTAGGTTAGGGTTAGGGTTTTTAATTAAATTAGGTTAGGGGTAGGATTTTTAATTAAATTAGGTTAGGGTTAGGGTTTTTAATTAATTTATGTTAGGGTTAGGGTTTTTAATTAATTTAGGTTAGGGTTAGGGTTTTTAATTAAGGTTTAGGTTAGGGTTTTGTATTAAATTAGGTTAGGGTTTTTAAGTTAAGGTTTAGGGTTTTTAATTAAATTAGGTTAGAGTTTTGTATTAAATTAGGTTAGGGTTTTTAAAGTTAAGGTTTAGGGTTTTTAAGTTAAGGTTTAGGGTTTTTAATTAAATTAGGTTAAGGTTAGGGTTTTTAATTAAATTAGGTTAGGGTTTAGGGTTTTTAATTAGGTTAGGGTTTTTATTACATCAAATAAACTTCTATTTTATTACATCAAATAATATCAAAATAACTCGAAAAAATTTCTATTTTATTACATCAAATAAACTTCTATTTTATTACATCAAATAATATCAAAATAACTCAAAAAATTTCTTTTTTTTACATAAAATAATTTCAAAATATTCAAAATATTTGTACAAATAAATTTAAATACGGCAATCAATGTCTATACCCGGGGTATTCAGTGCCACATGGCGGCCGTCGGCGGTTACGCGCTGGATTCCTCCTTTCTCTAGATTTCGGCGGCGTTTGTTGTTCCTCCGGTGGTGATTCTGGTTCTTCCGGTTCGGCATCTGGTTGTCGGACTTGGGACGATGATCCACCTTCAAAGAAGTGTACGTGGCGGTGTTTGCATCAGGAACGGCGACAGTGTTTGGTGAGGATTGGTAAAAAGGAGAGCTCCCCGACGGCCCCCCTTGCAATCCCTCGTGGGCCGCTGGCCTATACATCGGCGGTCCACTCGGCATAACAGGAAATGGAGCTGAACTGGGCATTTGGCTCCAACCTGCCATAGGACTCGAAAAATGATACATATAAGGGTTAGGGTACATATAAGGGCTAGGAAACGCACCTGGCATCATCTGAAAAGGCGGTTACGTAGGTATCATCGGTTGAACTGCTGCGTCGGGTGATTGCGTCGGTGCTCTCGTTGGGCCTGGTGATTGCATGACCGCTGATGATGAGCCGGGTAAATGTATGGGCCTCGTTAAGGGGCTGCCTTCGTCGTCTTGTCGTCCTAGATTTAGAGGCTCGTGCATTTCCCTTCCAACACGTATTTGATGCTACCTCTCCTCTAGCGTCAGTAAATACGGTTTGCCATGGATCCTAAACCATGGCATATATTCTGGAACGCACGATAACTCCGGAATGATAATTGGTTCCCGAGTAGGTAGATATTCATACCGATCTTCCCACATTTCCATGTACTCAGACCAGTATCTCGTCCAATCCGTATTCAATTGTCGAAGTTCGACTTTGTGTTGATCGTCAAACACCTCAGGATCCACCGGAATCGGTTGTCTACATCCAAACTGTCGTAGCACTCTGTCTGTCTGGTGCGGCTCCACGGTTGCGTAGTTGACCAACACGACTTTCACGTGCTAAGCTTGTGGATTTTGTAAAAACTCTTCCGGGATTATTGCCCGAATTGCCGAATCCTCGTATGGTGTCCATTGAAACTATATGAACATGATAGAAATATTAGTTATATACATAATACTAAATACTAAATACTAAATACTAAATACTAAATACTAAATATCAATCGACTAACGAATGTATGGAAATATCTATTTGCAATAATATTTACTTCTGCTTCCGACCGTTGGTCTAATAGAAGCCGTATATCTTCAAGAGAGGACGGTAATCGAGCATAACTTGCCGGATGGTTCCACCTAATTAAATAAAATTTTAGCATACTTTTATTTTTAAAAATCTACATAATAATTGTAAAATGTAATATAAAATTTACCTTGTTATAAGTGGGAATGTATACGGGTGGTTCACTCGAGGAAGTAGAAATGGAAAGCGAAACCGTGCACATAACTGCAGTAGTGACAGGCAACCTACGATGTTTGCTCTCCTCGGTCGCGTCGCCCCGCACATCTCCCGATATAATGTTGCCAAGACGGCAGACCCCCAACTCAATTCACCGGCTGCTCTAAAATCAATGAGTTTTAGCAGCCATCTTATATGTACGCGGCTCCGTAACGTGTCGGGCATCAGATAACCTTCAATTAATTGAAGAATGTATGCCCGAGCATATCAGATTCTTTCAATTTCGGTTGAATCTTCATCCGGATCAGGGAATGTGTCACGTAACCAGCCCATCTCGACCTTACCTCCCTCCATTTTCTCCGGAATAGCGCCCAAAAGCTCGTAGCACACCGCCTCCCAATTGCTAGATTGGGCAGACCCGGTGACTGGGTGCTTGTCCACCGGCAATCCCAACTGCAGACTGACATCTTCTAGAGTGATAGTGCACTCTCCACATGGAAGATGGAATATGTGCGTCTCGGGTCTCCACCTCTCGATCAACGCACTAATCAGTTTCGGGTCCAACTTGCATCCCCGGCCTACCGTCGCCACGTGCTAAGAACCCGCTTCCCGCAGGTAGTTCTCTACCAACGGTGATGGATGAGCATGCATATTCCGGATATTGCATTCCAATACCCGATCTACAGACTTTTATAACAAATAATAAATTAATAATTATCTAAAAATGCATAAATAATATTTAAAAATTAAATTTAACACTTACCATTTTCATTTGTTCCACCGATATGTGATGCCTATCAAGACAAGTCAATGATCCGGCCATTGATGAAATCGTACAAATTTTTACGATTTATAAAGATATAAAAAAATTTTAAAATTATTTTAAAAAAGGAAATTGAGGGGAAATTGAAATTAAATATGGATTTGAGAGAATTTTGGAAGGAAATTGAGAGGATTTGTTTGTGAAAAAATAAAAAGGGGTGGGGGTATTTATAGTTTTTTTTTGACCGTTGGGGGGCAACGGTCAAATTTTTGACCGTTGGGTACTGTTCACGCGCGGGCCGAAATCGCGTCCACGTCAGCAACTCGCTCTGACGTGGACGTGATTTCCTGACGCGTACCCTGACATCGAGTTGACGTGGACGCTATACGCGAAAAAAGGACCATTCCGATAAATAATTAAATAATGGACCCATTTTGGTAATTTTTGAAAAAAAAGGGCTTTTATTGGTAAATTACCCGTCATATCTCTCTTTTCAAAAAAATAAGCTGAAATTAAGGAGGAGCGATAAATTAGAGATTTTCTTTTAATTAAAATGACAATAAAAAGAAAATAAAACATTTATTGTCATTATTAAATATATTGTTTGTTATGGTTTAAGTACAAATTTGACCAAAATGATAAAAACAAATAATAAAATTATTATAAAAAATAAAATTTTAAATATAATATAATATAATATACCAAATGTTGGTTTGGCTCAATTTATAAGAATAAATCAACATGGTTAAGATGTGACTTGAAAAATATATTAAAGAATTGAAGCATCTCATTCAGTAATAATAATTATTATTATCATTTATCAATTATTATTTTAGTTTAGTTTAGTTTAAATTAAATAGATCACAATCATGATTAACAAGGGATTATAAACCTAATATTAGCACTTAGCAACTTAATGTCTTCTATATCCAATTCCAAACATTGGGACGTGATTTTCGAATATAAAATTATTCTCAATAATTTGGTCATGAATGTTGTGCAGGTCGGGCAACAAGATGGGAGCTCATGTAAAAAGGAACTTTTTCATTAATTCACAAGTTACATTGCAAATGTAAAACCTCCTCCTTTCGTGAACACTTATTCTCCCAACTCTCTAGTTTTTTTCAATTTTGATATTGAGTAAATTGATCATTCTCAAAAAAAATTAGAGCAATTTAATCTCTGTTATTTTTTAAAGTGAGCAACTAAGGATAATTTATTACGGGTTAATGTTTTTCATTATTTTAAATAATTTTAATTCATATAATAATAAATTTAACCCTCAAAGTTTACACATTAATAAATTTAACCTGCAATATTTGTGTATAAATGTGTAAAAATCAATGTTAAATTTATTAGATTTTTTTAAAACTAAGATCAAATTAACAAAATATATAAATAGTGAGAGTTAAATTTATTATTATATCAATTAAAATTATGTATAATTAATATAAAACATTAACTTTATGATAACTGTTCTTAATTAATCACTTCCAAAATTAATAAGAATAAATTACTTCAATTTTATTAATGGCATCAAATTGTTGAATATTAAAATTGAAATTACTCCACACTACATAATTTATGCGCTTCTCTCCGTTTACAAACAACTGACTGGCAAGCCCTTGCAACTAGCTAGCCCTTGCATTTATTTCGTCACTCATTTCCCAATTTCCCGCCTTTTACTTGGGTATCTTCCCTCCACAGTCCATCTCCATGGCCGACAAGAAGCGCCGCCGTGCCGACTCTGACTCCGATTCAGCATCCCAGCCTTTCAAGAACCTTCTCAAATCGGATGCCCAGATCCTCAAAATCCTCAAATCCGTCACCTCCTCTTCCTCTTCTTCCACTTCCAAACCCTTAACCCTAGCCGACCTGGCCCTCTCCGCCACCTGCCGGGAAGTGTCCGACCTCTCACTCTCCTCCGTCCAATCCACCATCGAAGCCCTCGTTCTCCAGCTCACCCACCAAATCCTCTCCGGCCAAGGCTTCTCCTTCACCGTCCCTTCCCGTTCTTCCTCCAACCAACTCTACGTCCCCGAACTTGACCGCATCGTCTTAAAAGACAAATCCACCGTCCGCCCTTTCTCCCACATCTCCTCTGTACGCAAAACCACTATAACCGCCAAGATCCTCTCTTTAGTCCATCAACTCTGTCTCAAAAATATTCACGTCACCAAGCGTGACCTTTTCTACACAGACGTTAAGCTCTTCCAAGACCAGGTTCAATCCGACGCTGTTCTGGACGACGTTTCCTGTATACTTGGCTGCACTCGGTCCAGTCTCAACGTAATCGCTGCGGAAAAAGGAGTGGTCGTTGGGAGACTTATTTTTAGTGACAACGGAGATATGATCGATTGTACTAAAATGGGAATGGGAGGAAAAGCAATTCCTCCTAACATTGATCGAGTCGGAGATATGCAGAGCGATGCATTGTTTATTCTGTTGGTAGAAAAAGATGCAGCTTATATTAGATTAGCTGAAGATCGGTTTTACAATCGGTTTCCTTGTATAATTGTGACTGCAAAAGGGCAGCCGGATGTGGCTACAAGGTTGTTTTTGAAGAAAATGAAGATGGAGTTGAAGCTTCCAGTGTTGGCATTGGTTGACAGTGATCCGTATGGATTGAAAATTTTGTCTGTGTACGGGTGTGGATCGAAAAACATGTCTTATGACAGTGCAAATTTGACTACCCCGGATATCAAGTGGTTGGGGATAAGGCCAAGTGATTTGGATAAGTATAAGATACCAGAGCAATGTAGGTTGCCAATGACAGAACAGGATATTAAGACTGGGAAAGATTTATTGGAGGAAGATTTTGTGAAGAAGAACCCTGGGTGGGTTGAGGAGTTGAATTTGATGGTGAAGACTAAACAGAAGGCGGAGATTCAGGCATTGAGTTCGTTTGGGTTTCAATACTTGTCTGAGGTTTATTTGCCATTGAAGTTGCAGCAGCAGGATTGGCTTTGAGCAGGAGAGGTAAGAACTCAGAATGTGGAATTTGTTGTTTAAGGTTTATGTATGAGAACTTGGAAATTTGTTCAATGTTCACTTTTCGTAAAGATAGTAATAGTTGGATTTCATGTGTTGTTATTTTACTTCTAATTATTCGTTGATTGGTATGGGTTGGTAGCTTTCACAATTTCTATATGCAGGAAATTTGAAAGAAATCATATGCATTTGAAAGCCTAAAATAATTCACATTTAGGTTTAGGACTGTAGGTTACAACAGCAGCAAATATCAATGTCCTCTTTGATACAACTTTGTTTTGTTTCTCGATTATCTTTCTCAAGATAGAAAATGCTTAGGAGAGGAAGAGAATATACAACGGAACTAATACATGAGAAATAGAGTAGTCAGTAGGTACAAATGAAATGACCTCCATTTTATTTCATCACATTCGAGTTAAATATGGTCAGTACAACTATACAGTTGACCTCATCTTTCATCTTGACACTTCTACAGTTCACTCTCTTATTCTCTTTTATATCTATATTTAAATAATTATTACTATATAAAAAACAATGCACAAAATTGAGTTTTATATATAGACACCTCACCTTCTAATAACATCTGTCCTTTTTTGGAGCCAGTGGTTCAAAGATTTCCTCAGAACCTTTAACCTTTGCAAAATCACAGGTCTCCTGGTAGAAGATAAGGGCTTTGATGATAAACTGTTCTTTCCAGCTTTTTCCAATAAAACTGTATTTGCACCAGGAGTCTGCAAATCTACCCATCCATCCTTTTTAACTTGAGGTTCAACCAAGAGTACCTCAAGCCCCAATTCATCCTGCAGAAGTTTCATTGCTGCATCTTTCACCCCAGATATTACATTGGCTGCTTCCTCACGCTTTTCACTGACTCCTAAGATTATCAACATATCATCTCTTACTGAATGCCCTGCAATTGAATTTAGTGAGAAGCATCAAAATATGACTTTGAAATACACTACTTAATCGTGTATTTAGCTTTACGTGAATCAACTATCACAAAGTTCAGATGTCAGATGCATTCATATATGCAGTGTTAATCTGCCTGATCGAAAAGGTATACATATTGTAACCATTGGTTAAAGCATTTAAGTGAAAATATTTTCTACCTTGGACGTAGTTCTCTTTGATCATTCGTAAAACAGCAAGAACAACTATCCGAGCTTCAACCTGTCCATAGTTTTACACACACTCTCATGAGAGATCAGATCAGTTGTCAGGAAAATACAAAATCATGAAAAAGATTACCTTCAAGATTCAAGTTCTCTAAAATATTTAAGATGGCTTAGGGCAAAAAAACAACTATTTAAGATGACTATTGATTCAATCAAGCAGATTTGTCTTTATTATACCTTAAGAACCTTTTTAGCGAGGTATGCAAGTAGTGTCAATCTAGTTCATAAACTTGACATCGCCTGTAGTCAACCAATTACATGGTGACGTGTGGCACCATATTAATGATGTTGTCACTAAAAATCATATTGATTTACACAGTTGGCATCTACTTGTAACATCATGGAAAAGGCATGATAAAAAAATAATTCAAAAAGAAAAACAAAAAACAAAAAGAACTTTTCGTTTGGGCTTCTTTTTTCCTTCAGTTCTTGGGTGTTTGTTTTAAATTAAAAAGAAAAAAGAAAATTGGGTTATAGGAGAATGAGAATGAGCAGACATGATGGATGTTTTAAAGCACAGAGAGACATTAAGGTGGAAAACACACATGGCGGAGATGGTTTCTGATAAATTTCAGTTTATTGCTGAATTTAGGTAATGTATGTCACATCTGGATGTCAAATGTGTAGCTCAAGTGGATTTTCAATGACGACACAGAAAATGTATCACATGTCATTATGTGATTGGTTGAATACTTGAATGTCATGTCATCATCTTCATTTAATGATATTAATCTTATGAACTCGATTCAGTCAAGTGAACTGCAGCTATCACATTGCTCACTTACAAGTAAAAGGAACATCCTTAAAGAACTACTTGAAGCATAGGAACCAAATACGATATTAACTCTACTGAGAACATCCACATTTATGATGCTTCAATTTGCATTAGCATTTAGCAGTAATCAATCGTACCTTTGTAAGTCCACGAAGGTCAACTGCTGGGCTTTCTGCCGTGCTCATCTGCAGGTGCACTGCAATCTTTTCAAGCAGTAGACTGTGAGGTCTCTCTAGGTCAGTTCTTTTGCAGGAACTTAACCCTTCTTGTTTCTGGTTATTTTCGTTTATTACACCTTCACACCATTCTTCAATGAGTTCCTTGAGATAAATGTCATTGGATTTGTACCTGCAATGGATAACCCTTAAAGACTGAATCTTATCATTGCTTTGCATAGGGATATTGTATAGCAGCGATAAATAATGCCATGCTACAGCTTCATCAGAGAAAGGTAAAAGGCCCAATAAAGGAACTTTTTGTTTATTTCATTGAATTAAGGAACAGATGAATCAAGTGCCCTATTTTTTGTTATAATTTTGAAATTTTCAAAAACATGCATCTTTCACCCAAGCCACAACCTAGACCTATGTCGGTATTATTCTTCATTTCTCTTTGGAATACCCATGTCCACCACCTGCATCTGACATATATTTGAACTTAGTTATGGAGATATGACCCCCAAAGATCCTCTAAATATATGGAAAACTTTGAAAAAAATTGAGAACGCCTGTGTCCAACACATCCATATTTGCTTAACCTAGACCTAGACTAACATTGTAAAAACCCTTCAAACTCCATTATATGATATCAAAAAGTTTAAATGAAAATTGACGAAGTCCACAATCCATTAGGTCCAAAGAAAATATCAACGGCAAGCACCATATAATGATCATGTTGCCTATGAAACATGGGAGTTCACAAGTGATACGAGTCACAAAAGCCCAAATTCTTGAAGGCGAGGCCCAATAAGCAAATTCCCAGCCCAATCAAGAAATCCATCCATACTTAGTTGAAAATCAGGTCAAATTGTCAAAGTGGCCCAAGTTGTAAAGTTTTATTTTTATTTATTTATTTATTTATTTACTTAGTTTAAATTTTTATGTCAATATTCAGTCTAAGAGTCCCAGATAAAATGACCTTTAACCGAATTTCCATATTAAAATAATTAGGAGTTTTTTTTTATTTTAGTTTTCTAATTAGATTAGGACTAGTTATAAAGCCTATTTAAAGGCATGGCTGTCCACCTTGTTAAACACTTATCATTATTATTAAAATTTCAAATTTGTTGAGAGCAGAATTTTCTTTGAGTTTTCTCCAAGATTTTTCTCTTGAGTTTTCTTTAGAAGTTGTTTTAACAATCTTGTGATTGTAGGAGCCATCTTCAACCTTCTTCTTGCCATTGATATTCTTTGGAGGGGAGATTAGAGCCGTTTGAAGGGAGTTGTGAGATCTTTCGAGATTTCAAGGCTTTTTAGGACTTATCTTTTAATTTCTTACTGTCAATTCTTTCTTTATTTCTACTTGTGCTGAATCATTATCTAATCTATTTTCTGTTCTTATTGTGTTTTCAGCCTTTTTTCTATCTTAAGGAATCAGCCCAAAAATCCCCAATTTCTAGGGTTTTTCCATACTCTTTTTGGGTGAAATTAGATTGTCGAAATTTGGGGAAAACTATCTTGGTGTTCAATTGGGCAGAATCACAATCTCCTTGAGGGTTTCAAGAACCCTAACACTTATTTCTATTCTCAATTTGATTCTTTGCTGATTTGGGGATTTTATTTCAGATCTGAAAATTCAAAAATCTAATCTTTGAATTTTCTGTTTCGTTTCAGATCTAATTGTTTAGGGTTTTCGTAGGAGTTTCCCGTGACTTGGCAACTCGATCTTGGTCCGCGCGCAATCCCGTATCATTTGGTATCAGATTTTGGGCGTTTTAGGTGTTCTTGGTTGATTTCTAAACTGATCTCTATTTTTTAAAGCATAAACGGCAGTTTTACCCAGAAAAATTGTTCAAAAAAAATTCATTTGAGTGGGTAAACGTTGTCCGATTGATCTGAAATTTTACATACATGTTTTTGGCACTGTGATTGAATATAAAAAAATTATTCCCGCAAAAAAATCAGTCAAAAAAGTAAAAAAAATCAAAAAATACGAAATTCAATAAAAATTTTAAAAAAGATTTAGCGGGTTGAATTTGGTGCCCAAAATTTCCAGATAAAAAATTCAATATATAAGGACACTCCAGATTTAATTTCGTGATTTTTGGAGATCGGGAACACCTCGAACGAAGTTGTCAAGTTACTCCGCAGTTTTTCGGGTTTTCTGTTTTCAGCAATTTTTATTGATTCTTAGCTGTAGGTTTTCATTTGTTTCCCTTTATTCTTCCTTTACGTTATCTAACACCTTCTTGTTTCTTGTGTTAGTAGGATTTAAACGTGTGCACGACTTCTTCCTCGGTGCAACACGAATCAATTGGTGTTTCGTCAGTTTTTGGCATCCTAGTGCAAATTAAGATTCTTTGGTAGTTTGGTTCACACTCTCTAATTGGTTGATATAAACTCTGATAAAGAACTCACAAGATTGAATTCGACCTCATTGAGAATTTGATTTTTTCTTTTTGAGTGATTAACGGTGAGGTTTGATAACTTTTATTTTTGAGTGTTGAGTGTTTTGCAGGTTTTAAAAAAAATGTCTACAGGTGATAATACTAGTGACATATTTAAAAAATTCCAACAACAGTTGGACGAACAGGCTGCTGCACTTCGAGCGTTGACTGCTACTATCAATGAGGTGCGGTTGAATCAAGAGCCTCAATATCGAGATCAAATTAAAGACGATGTGGATAACCAGCCTCCTGCTCATAGGCGCGCTCCTCGGCGTGTCCCTAGAACTGATTATGATCTTCATGATCGTGGACAACCCTCTTTGGCAAAACCAAAGAGCGAGCAGCAACGAGAACATCTCTTTCATACTCGCTGCCATGTACAAGGTAAGCTTTGTAGAGTTATTATTGATGGTGAAAGTTGCTCGAACGTAGCCAGCACGACGATGGTGGACAAGCTTTGCTTAACCACTACTAAGCATCCACGACCTTATCAACTACAAGGGCTTAGCAACGAAAGCCAATTTAAGGTCACTCAACAAGTGCGCATCGCCTTTTCTATCGGTAAATATCAAGACGAAGTCGTGTGCGACGTAGTACCTATTCAAGCCTGCCATTTATTGCTAGGAGAACCATGGCAAGTAGATCGAAAAGTCACTCACGATGGTCGTACCAATAGGTATTCTTTCAAGCATCAAGGAAAGAAACTTACCTTAGTGCCGCTCACTCCGGAACAAGTCCATGAGGACCAAATCAAACTGAGAAATTCTGTTAAAACAAGTGAGGAAAAAGAAAAAAAGAATGAAAAAGAGCAAAAAGAGATTGAGAGTGAAAAGGAATGTGAAACAGAAAAGAAATTTGAAAAAGAAGTTGAAGAAAGAAAAGAAAATGAGTTAGAAAAAGAAACAAAAGAAAAAGACGAGGAAAGGCTAGTGAGGAATGTTTCCACTAACCAAGATATGAATTTTTCTTGTGTTGCTACTTTTCAGGTTCCTGAAAGATCGAAAGATAACTTTCAACTTCAATACCTCTCAAATGAAAGACGCTTTCATACGATCAACTTAGGCAAAGATGAAATCACACTACATGATCCCGAAGGTAAGCGAGGTAAGGAAATTTTAAAAACCGAGTCCAGTGCAGATTTGAAAATTATTGATAAAACTTTTGGTGACTTAATTCTTAAAAGATCCCCTCATTTTGATCCGATTAATTGTTACTCTTCGATTGTGGTTGATAAAGTCATTACGAAAAGAAGCGTGATTTGTTATTCTCTTGAATTACCTTGTATAAAATCCTCGAATTTGTCCAAATCTGTTTTGGAGAATAAGGTAACGAAATTTTCCAAATTTGTTTTCAATTTATATTCGTGCCTTAAACAGTTTATGTGGTTGTACATGAAGTTTGAGTTCCATTTGACAAAGGTTAACTCAACAACGGAGATTCGACTACACTATGCCCCCGATGAGCGAAGGTTTGTTTTAAATGAAAAAGGTAAAATCGACCCTTATTCTTCTGCTTATCGAGGTAAGATGCTTGAAACCTTTGAAACACTTTTGTACTCTTCGGATAGTGATAAAGATCGTGTTGATGAACACTTAGATCGAAACGTGCTTGACTGTCCTATTTTATTTATTGATGATCTATCTGTTTTGATGGTTGATAAAAAGATTCTTGTTTTTGATAATGCATGTGTGAGTGAATCTATAGACCGTCGATTAATGCATGGTATGATTATGCAACTCTGTGAACCATGTGAATCTTTTCAAATACCTACTTGTGACGATTATGTTTACCATTTGATTTATTACTCGCAATTTATTCATGGTTTGTGGGAACAATGTGAGACGACTGAATGCCTTAAAACATGTCCATCTTTGTTTCAAATATTTGACGAGGCAGTGGTGAGTAAATTAGATTGTTTGCATGGTAATCTGAATCTGTCCATTTACATGCGTTATACCTGTTCTGTTATGCTTATGATTGGACTACAAGCTTGTTTCCGTTGCTATTTACTATCTCATGGCTATTCTTTTCAGTGGACTCAATTGCCATTAGTCCCGTTCGATAGAGGAAAGTCGAGTTCATTTGATTTTTTAGATTCGAGGACGAATCTTTTTGAGGAAGGGGGAATGATACGAGTCACAAAAGCCCAAATTCTTGAAGGCGAGGCCCAATAAGCAAATTCCCAGCCCAATCAAGAAATCCATCCATACTTAGTTGAAAATCAGGCCAAATTGTCAAAGTGGCCCAAGTTGTAAAGTTTTATTTTTATTTTTATTTATTTATTTATTTATTTACTTAGTTTAAATTTTTATGTCAATATTCAGTCCAAGAGTCCCAGATAAAATGACCTTTGACCGAATTTCCATATTAAAATAATTAGGAATTTTTTTTTATTTTAGTTTTCTAATTAGATTAGGACTAGTTATAAGGCCTATTTAAAGGCATGGCTGTCCACCTTGTTAAACACTTATCATTATTATTAAAATTTCAGATTTGTTGAGAGCAGAATTTTCTTTGAGTTTTCTCCAAGATTTTTCTCTTGAGTTTTCTTTAGAAGTTGTTTTAACAATCTTGTGATTGTGGGAGCCATCTTCAACCTTCTTCTTACCATTGATATTCTTTGGAGGGGAGATTAGAGCCGTTTGAAGGGAGTTGTGAAATCTTTCGAGATTTCAAGGCTTCTTAGGACTTATCTTTTAATTTCTTACTGTCAATTCTTTCTTTATTTCTACTTGTGCTGAATCATTATCTAATCTATTTTCTGTTCTTATTGTGTTTTCAGCCTTTTTCTATCCTAAGGAATCAGCCCCAAAATCCTCAATTTCTAGGGTTTTTCCATACTCTTTTTGGGTGAAATTAGATTGTCAAAATTTGGGGAAAACTATCTTGGTGTTCAATTGGGCAGAATCACAATCTCCTTGAGGGTTTCAAGAACCCTAACACTTATTTCTATTCTCAATTTGATTCTTTGCTGATTTGGGGATTTCATTTCAGATCTGAAAATTCAAAATTCTAATCTTTTAATTTTCTGTTTCGTTTCAGATCTAATTGTTTAGGGTTTTCGTAGGAGTTTCCCGTGACTTGGCAACTCGATCTTGGTCCGCGCGCAACCCCGTATCAACAAGGCAATCTGCAATTAAACACCTACACATGCAGATAAGGAATTCAGAGAAAATGCTAAAAATACCCCGCTTTCCGCATTTCCTGATATACAGCAAGGCACTGTTGTACTTCATGCAAGGAACCATATTTGCTACGGGCTCTTAAAAGTTTATTATACGTCACCTGTAAAAAAAGGCGCAAGGTATAATAAATGGATTTACCATAACTGTATTAAAAATAATCAGAAGTGCCTAGTTCCATATTTCTTTATTGAGCATTATAGAAGAATGATTTTAGTGCTTGAAACATAAAAGAAGTTGAGTTTTTTGCTAAAAACCTTCTTTGACAGCCGTTTACAGCTATATACAAGGTGATTTCATATGTTGACACATTGGGATTCACACTTACGCATTCTTTCAATAATTTCTAAAAATTGAATAACTGATATGCATCGTTACAGATCACTTACCAAATTAGGTTGAACACTATATCTCTTCATTTCTTCAAATAACGAAAAAGCTAACTTCAACCGTTTGCTTTCCACACAAACCTATGATACAAAATAGTATGAAATATCAAAATCCAACAACAGCCAATTTGAGATTATGTGACGGGAAAAAGTGCATCCGTGTGTCCAAGGCAGCAATTATAGAATAACCAAGTTTATTACATATTCAACAGAGCCCTGTACCTTGATTGCTGTTGTGTATGCAACAACATCCGGTTTAATTCCAGTCACATACATGGTTTTCAAGATCTGCACTGAAAAGAAAAAAGCCATCATCAGAGAAAGTAAGTAGTTTCATAGAACATTTTTCAACAGAAAATACTAGACTCAGGCCAATGATAGGCATTGTGAATGAACACGTGGCAACAAAGTTTTGTCTGGATCCTAAAGGATACAACCTGAAGCAATAATGTACTAATGTTTGAGAAACAACATAAAATGGAAGAGCAAAATAGGATATACTCCTTTACGAAAGGATACCTAACCTGAATTGCACCTTCAACATTGCCTGAACCTCCACATATATCGATCAAAATCGTCCAGCTTACATGATTAGGTGAAAGGCCAACAGACTTCATCTCATTCATTAAAGCTTTTGCATGATAGTAGTCAGTACCACATGCCTTCATTAAAATATTATATGTTGCTGTAGTAGGTTTGAAAGAAAACTTCTTTACGGAACTCGGATTATGCAAAGTAGTTATGTAGTTTGATGTAGTAGAAACTGAAGATATGCTGTTTACTTGTTTTTTACTTAACATACTATCTATATTACCCTCCTGGCTTCCTGTCCAGGAGCGGAAAAGGCGAAAAGCTCGGTCATACTGGCTAGCCTCAACACAAGCATGTAGAAGAACATTGCAGCATTGTGAATTAGGTTCACATCCAGAGAGAATCATCTCTTCAAATAATTGAAATGCCTGCACAACTAGACCTGCATGGGCACATGCATTGATCAATGATGACCATGTAACTGTATTAGGGGTAACCCCAGTTGAGAGCATATCTTCTTTAATCTTCAGTGCCATTTGCCATAACCTTGCATCTGCAAAGATCTAAAAGTTTTATGCATGCATTAGTCAGAGAATAATATATCATAACAGGTTCATTGAACAGGTTATAGAAATTGAAACTGTTTCTTGGACAGTGCAGGAAGCTATGCTGCTTTGACCCTTTGTTTTCCTTTTAGTACCCGTTTCCAACATATTTTCAGACACGGGCTTGGGCATATAACCCTCCAAATACATCGAAAAACTTAGAAAAATTGAAATATCCGTGTCGAACATATACCTGTATCCGACAGTTGCATTCGAATCCAAGTAACATAGGCAGCAAGAAGTACCTTAATGATTGTGCAATAAGTAAAGACATCCAACTTCAGCACTCCTGTTGACTCCAGATCCTTTACTTCGTTGTATATATCTTGGGCCAAATCAACTCTGTGAGCAAGACAGCATGCCTTTAAAAGGATGTTATAAGATGCCATATCTGCTGTGATACCAAGATTCTGAACAAAGAAACACAATTTAATACATGATATTTGCTAATATATATGCAGCATAAAGTTGCATATGCTGTAGTTCTATGGAATGTTTAAATAGGGAAAGTTCATCTCCAGTCTCCGCCACAACCTTGGACACTAGATCATCAGATATGCAACAATTAGACATATATCAACACTTTCCATTAAAAATGACTATATCTATATTGTATATTCAGAAAAACAGTAAGTCAACACATAAGATGAAAAAGAGAAAGATTAACCATAGAAGCAAAGAGAAGGAGATGGGCATACTTGCATGTCCTTGTAAAGATCTAATGTGTACCCCAGATCATGAGCATTGACGTTCATGAGACTGTTGAATACATATATATTTGGAGTGACCCTTTGATTGACTAAGTCCTGCTGCAAAATTCATGCAAAAAGTAAGCCAAATCTCATTGGAATATAAAAATCTAGAAATGTGACAAAACAAGGGATGATTTTGCATGTAAAGGCATTGAAATCTAAACCAAAGCCATGATGATCGAACTCTCCAAACTGCAAGCATATTTAATCAAGCAAGTTACAACCACATTAGCAGCAATAGGAGTTCGGGCAGCGGAGGATGGTTAGAATCTTTTTGCGGGACTTAAGGCAGAAATCACAACCAAATGAAACACTTAGAAGAAAATTTCGTAGAATTTCAGAAGGCAGATGAGAAAATACCTTGTAAATATTTCTAGATTTCATGTAATCACCACAAAGACCACAAGTGTCAATTATTGCACGGTAGAGATACATATTAGGACCACTCAAGTTCTTCTTGGACGCTTCATATGCTGTCAATGCAGATGCCAAATCCCTCTTCTTTCCAAATTCGCATATAATGCTACAGAACAACATATGGGCATGTGGCAGCAGGCAAGAATACCTTAAATGTAAACATTCCAAGAATTAGAACAGGCCAATCAAAAAGTGTAAAAAAGTGTTCATCTTTGAATTCATTGAAGCTACAGAGTTTGATAAAATTGAGACCTACAGGGAACAAACATAAAGGAAGCAAGAACTCATACCTTATTGCCAGGTTTAGGTTTCGTTTATCAACACAGATTTTTACAATGTAAGATGGATTCACTAGTTCCTTGATTGTGAACTGAAAACCTGAATCAATAAAACATCTGTCAAGCAATACAAGGAACCTCTAAAACACAGAGTAACTAAACACACACCTAAAATCTTCCAAGCATGAGAAACTCATTGCACACAAGCACTGATATCTAGTACAATTGTTTGTTTGTTTCTAAGGAATTATGATATGATTTACATTTGGGTATTAATGAGAATAAAGCAGCAAATGCTCATTGGTCAAAGGTTACCTCTTAGAGCCTCCAACAAATCAACAGCTTCCTCCACTTCGCCAGAACCCAAAATCCTTTGAAACTCCCTTTTCAACGAATCCAAACCAAACTCATTAACCAACTTCAGTGGAGCAACCCCAAGCTTCTCAACTTTCCTCAACACTTGAACAACACTTTTAACTTTCCCTTCTTGAACACTCGAAGCAATCCCTTTAGAAACAAGCTCAACACTCAACATAGAAGCGAAACGCGAAGCATTAACCCCCGAAGCAACGACCATCTCCACCGTCATTGAAAAGTCCTCGAGACGGCCATCCTCCGCCAGCTTCGAAGCGAGGTCGGCGTAGTACTTGAGCGGGGAGTCGCGGCGGGAAGCGTGGTTCCATCGGGCGGTGGAGGAGAGGAGAGGGTAAGGGTGTTGATGAGAGTGGACGGTGGGGATTGAAGGAGAGACGGGATGGCATTGTTTTCTTGAAGGAGAAAGCTTGCGGAAAGAAGAGTTGGTTTTCTTGGATGAAGAGCGGTGGCGGTGATGGTGGTGGAGATTGGTGGGAGTTGGAGGGCTGGAAATGGAGGAACTGCCAAGGATGACGACAAAATCCTTCATTCTTGGCTAAGGAAGTGAGGTTACAGTTGCGGTGAGTTCACTTGGCTGCTCTTCCATGGATATTCTCTTTGGTATGGATTGAATTTGAAAGGCAGGTATTTTCAATCTTTAGTGAACGTTTATGAGCCAATTGTTTTGTGTTTTTCCCGTAATAAATTCCGTACATAAAAATAAATAAGGAATAAAATTAGGGTGGGTGATGAAATTAAAAATTAGGGTGATTAATTATATCTCAACTTAATTTGAAATTTTCTAGTTAAATTAAAAATAATGACTTTAGGTCTTTGTAATTACTATCACCGATCATAATTAAATTTGTTATTAACTTTCAATCTCATAATTTATTTATTAATCTTTTATATACGAGATTGCTTCTTTACTTGTTTAGTTGTATTAACTATCTTCTGATTCTTGCCACTATGTATTTTAAAATTAAAAAATATATTAAAAATAAAAAATATGAATTTTTAATAAAATTTATTTTAAAAATAAAATGTGAAATTGATACAACATAAAACTTTAACACAAATATTTTATTATATCATTAATAATTCAATTTTAATAGAAATTTATAAAGATTCAATATGATCAAACAATTCAATAATGTAAATAGTATAAAATGTGAAATTTAATTTAATAATATAAATAGTATATATAAATAAAATTATTATTAGGTTTAGGGATTTTTTGGATGATTTTGATTTTTAATTTGGGGGTAAAAGGTGAGAAGTAAAAGTTTAGGGGAAAATAAAAAGTTTTGAAGATTTAGGGAGTAAAATTTTGGGGAAAAAATAAATGGGGAGTAAAACTTTGGGGAAAAATATTCAAAAAAATTTTGGGGAAAAAATGGTTTGGAGTAGATGGGAGGTGAGATGGGCGGAGAGTAAAAGTTTTGAAGGAAAGTAAAACGATTTAGGGATTTAAGGTAAAAATGTAAAATATTATAGTTTGGTATTTAGTTTATTTGAATTATTCGAGTTCAAAAATTCAACTAGATTCAAATTCGAAATTCAAAAAAAAATTTGAGTTGAACCAAGTTTTGTTCAGCCTAAATAAAATAACCATCACATGAAAATTAGAAAGAAAAATTAGTTGTTTGGATTGAAATTTGAAAAAATGGAAAAAAAATATTTTGAAAACTCGAGAATTTCGGGAAAAAAGATTACACTTTGTTTCGTCTTTTTCTATAAAATAAAGATTGATATGAAGAGATTTTCACAGTTAAATTTCGAGTAGAAGATTTGCATGTTGGGGAGAAGATTGTTGATGTTAAAAGTTTGAAGTTGAAAAGTTGAAAAGTTGACCAAACAAAGTAAATTAGCTCATGTAAGTAAATATGGTGGTGTTGTTTAAATTTGGTTAACAAATATTTATTTTTCTCTATAATTTTTTTGTTTTAATTTTATATTAAACATGTGAAACAAAATTCTTTTGGAAAGATGAGTAAATGAATTAAAGTCGTTATTTATTACAACAGTCTAAATTGTGACATCGAAATTGGAGTTGTTTTTGAATCTGTCCAATCTACAAAATTAGCTTTCAACCGGAGCATCAAACTGAAAGAACTTCTATCAAGAATTAAAAGAAAAGTCTCGACTTCAAGTCAGATGTTCAAAAAGTTTGAAGTCAATGCTAATGTCCCTAGAAACAAATAGAAAGGAATTGTCATTAAGGAGGAACCTAAAAAAGGCAAGAAGAAGGGTGTCCAATGTTGTGAATGTCACTAATATGTCACTGATATGCTTATATCCAATTTTAGTGTGCTAACACTCTTAAAAGAAGAAAAACTCACTTTGTGTGACCTAGTGCAATGAAAATTAATCTGGTAGCTCAGATTCAAAAGATAATTATGTTTGAAAAAATTCAATTCAAAAACGATTTTCTTGCATAGCAAAAAAAATAAAAATTTTGAAAATCGAGCCGTTTTTTATATTTATAGCAATAAAATTCTTTCCAAAATAATACATGTGCTTTGAGCAAGACAGACCCTAGGCGCTCTAGGCTTTCAACCAAACAACTTTCTTCGCTATTTTTATACAACGAACTGCTTCAAGTGTGGGCCCGAACAATTTTAAATCAAACACAAAACCAAAAATAATTTTCTTCATTTTAGTAAAAAAGTAGATCTCTCTATCAAAAACCAGTAGAATTGTTATTCCTGGAAAATAGAATTTATACTTAGAAATAAAATTTCACTATTTTCAAGAAGAATAATAATATCTCAAAAATTGTGTTTTTAGCCCTACCGGTGCCATCTATTTATAGGAGAGAGGGGCGGCTAATAGTGTATGCCTCCCCTCATATGTATTATGATGGGGATTCATGCCTCTTTTTTTTGTTTTAATTATATGTGCTTCTTAAATTTTTAACCCAACACTTTATAATTTAATCCAACCCAATGCATGTTTTTCAATTTCTTAAAATAAATATTATCTATTAAATTAATTAAATAAAGTAAATTTTCCAATTAAATGATTTTCTCAACTCAATTCTAATTTCGTTAATATCATGGCAACTTTACCGTAAAAGAATTTATGAGAAAATATATTTAACTTTTATATTCAACAGATTCAAAAAGACCAATTAAATTAATTTCATGTACAAACTTCAATTAATTAAATAATAATTCGAAAAAACTTAAATTAATTCTTAGGTCATTTCCATACTTAGTGAAAAATCACATTCATTTCTGAAAGTAACTCATTTCTCTAACTTTATCATTTCTATACATTTATGTTCACTTGATTCAACATGCAATTCATTTCTGGTTTCAACGAGTTAGCGGAGGGACCGATTGGACATATATGATTAGGACTCAGATGATATATAATTAAGTTCTAGTTTTTTTACTATTAATTATAAACTCATTTAATCATAAACTCATTCCACTATAGTATTGTGACTAAGCTCTCCCCAATTACATACCATTACGAAAGCTACTCGATCAGTGCTCATCCAATGACCTTGTCATAACTGTGTTACCCTCATAGGATATCTTTAATCTCTTTGTGTCACACCCAATTTTCTTTAAGTTCAGAATTTAGGAATAATTGGGGGTTAAATTGAAAGAAATCATAAGATTGACTACTTCCACTGAAAAATCAAGAAAAATTTAGTGACTGATTTGGACATAGTTGAGTTCTAATTCTAGTTCAGTTGGATGAAAAACAACTGGTTCTTTAGTGGGAGACAAAATGATTACAAATGGATGAGTTTTATAATGTTGATAATCGTGCGTGAAGGGCTATAAATAACTGAGAAAAGAATTCCCGGGGTGAATTCTTCTCAATTCTATTTAATTTTCTTCTTTATCTTCTTCTTTGGTTGCTCCAATGAAGAGATAATTACGAGAAGCTCTGCATGAAGCTGTGATCATGAGGTTTGAGTAGGAAAAATAAAGAATCCAGTGAGCTAGTAAGGTTCTAAGTCCTTCGGTGTTTGTAAAATTAAGAAATGAAGTTAAGAATTTTCAGAACCTTTAAGGGGTTCTGCATGTTTCTGAAAACTAAGTTTTTAAGTTGAAATGCTAAGTTTAATTTATGACTTTGGTTGTCGTACTTAGCTGTCAGGAGAATGGAAGCTCTGGCATTCGGAAAAGCTAAGCTGATGAGGCAAATAAACATCAGGTGAGTTTTTATAATCCATTCCTAAGATGTTGTATGATTAGCATGAATTTGTGTTGAGTTCAGAGAGAATTTTATGATGATGTATGATCTCTGTTGATTGGAAATGTGATATGAAATGAAATTGGTTATGTTTTTATACTAGTGAATTGTGTTAGATTGAGATAATGAGTTTGGGAAATGGTAGAATTGACATGATGACTTGCTTAGCTCATGCATTTTAATGACTTATGTTATGATATAATGATTGAATTATAGAAATACCCCTGAGTTCATACTTAGCATGCAATTTTGTTTTTCGTGCGCATATTAGGTTATGATTTTGTTCGCTCGTCAACATTAACATCCAACAATAATCCTGGAGTAAAAAATTTGGTGATGTTTTGCTTGTAAATGACATGTACCTAGGAGAGTCTTATGACTGTACAATGATATAGTTATGGATGGTGTCTTGGTATATTTTAGTATGGTATATGTAACAACTCATTTTTCAGTAGTGTTGAAAATAGTGGTTTCGGGGCCACAAATCTCCTTAAATATTATTATTTAATACTTGCAAGTCTAATATAATAATATAATAAATTTTTATTTCATAATTTATGTTATTTGAATGAATAATGAGGTCCAAATGGTATATCCCTAAAGTCAAGTGATTTTAAAAAAGGAGGTATCAGGACCTCATTTCTATAAATCGATCCCATAAATATTTTATTAAATATTTACGGGGTGTTATTAGGGTCATATTAAAATTTGATTAAGAAATTTTAACGTTTAAATAGTTAATTAGGTAAAAAGGATTAAATCATAAAATTTGCAAAAGTTGGTTTCTATAAGTTAAAGGTACTAAAAGGTTAAATTAATACAGTTACAAGGGTTTTTATGACAACTGTGCCAAATTTTAGTGGCATGCACGGCTAGTGCTTTGTTTAATTAGTTTATATGTTATAATTTTATAATAATAATTAAAAAAAACTTAAATAAAATAAACAAAGCACATTATTTTTATTTTGTTTGTTCTCATCTTCTCCAAGCTAAAAACACCATTTTTGAAGGGAGAACTTTCATCCAAGCTTATCTCTCATGCATGGTATGTGTTTGATGCCCGTTTTTAGTAATTTTTATGTTTTTGAGTTCATATTAGCCTAATTTAGCTAGCCTAGAAGTCAATTTGTAAAGTTGTTAAAAGTCTAGGGACTTTCCATGAATGAGTTTGAAGTTTTTTTATTTTATTTTAATTGATAGATTATTAAAGTTGGTAGTTAAATATAAGTATTTTGTTAAGTGATTCTTAGTGATTTTAATGTTTAGGGATTAAATTATTGAAATAGTAAAATATAATGAAATGAAGAAAAATATGGGTTGTTTGTGAACTTAATAAGAATCGACTAGTTTGGTCTTTAGTTAAAAATGATGAATTTGCAAGTTTTGAGTTTAGGGACTAAATTGCATAAAAGGTAAAACATTGAGGGTAATTTTATAAATTTCTTATTGATAAGGGCTATAAGTTGTATTAATTATAGTTCGATAATGAATATTAATGCCTTGGTGTAATTATATGTTTCATATGTCTATAAATATGTTATCTAGTTATGTTTGTGGTGGGTTTAGAGAATTAAATGGTTATATGAGTATTTTTTGAGTATTTGATGTTGTTTCATTTGGTTCAACAGGTTATTCAGGTTTAAAATGAAAAGGTACGTACATGAAATGAGCTACGTTATTGAGATTATGGAATGGAAAATGTAATATGTATAATTGGAAGGAAAAAAAGTAACAAATGGATTATATGATGGATGATTTATATACTGAAATCCTTTACATGATATGTGCCATGTTTCATTGGTTGATATGCCCTTACATGTATCTACTAACTATGTGAAGTGTTATGGATAGGAAAAAAGAATATCCATATGATCTAATGAGTAATGTTTAATGGTTTCATCATTTTGTGTTCGGTAAGTTTAAGTTTTCGTTATACGAGCTTACTAAGCACTAGTTGCTTACGTAGTTGTTTTTCTCTGTCTTGTAGGTCATTGAAAAGCTCGATCGGTTGGAATCTCGTTAGAACATCATCACACTATCCATTCGTCATATTTGTAGTTCTGGTTGTTTTGGTTAACAATTATAAATGGCATGTAATAGGAGTTTATTTTATGCTATTTACCAATGTGATATGGTTTAAGTTTATTTGTCTATATGCCTTAATGTGGGCTTATAAATGTATATGTAAGTATGGGTTTTAGTCACTTGTGAATGCCTTCTGATTTAGATGACTTTTGGTTCATTGAAGTGTGAATGAAGTGGTTAAATGGTAGATGTGTGATGTAAGTTTAAAATATGAATTTATGGCATTGATTTTGAGTTGATTTGGATGTTAACTTGTGGTACCAATGAGGGTACATTGAATAGACATTTAGATTAAATGATACAGGTGTGTTTTGGTATGTAATAGGGCTTGAATGTTGATTTGATAACTTGGTTTGTTTTGAGTTTGTGCCAAGCTTATATATGTCTTAATGTCCTTAGTTAATGAATTGCAAATGAAAGTGAAAATATATGGTATGTGAAATTTATGTAAAAGTAGGTAAAATATGGTTGAATGGAATACTTTAAAACGATTATTTGGTACATATGATTTATGCTTAATGAATGAACTTGAACTGTTGAATTGAGTCAAGTTGATGTGTTAAATTGTGGTTTCAATTGAAGGTATATTGGTTAGGCACCTAATTTGGTTGATTTTGGTATGTTTTTGGTATGTTGTAAAGTGTTTTGGTTAGGTGAAAATGATTGGAAATGGTATGGTTTGTTGTGCAAGAAAAGGTTAATGTTTTGGCTTGTTTTAGGGGCAAATTATGTTGCACACGGCTTGGGACACAGACTGTCACACAGCCGTGTGCCATACATGGTCACCTAAAATGGCGGTGTGTTTCAACTCAGTATGCTACACGGTCTAAGACACGATCGTATGGCTCAATATCAAATGCACACACGGTTTGCGACATGATTGTGTGACCCTATCTCGAATGCCTATACGGGCAGACACATGGGTTGGGACATGACCGTGTGTGCAGACTTGGAATGTCCACACAGTCTGGGCTATGTCCCTATTTTCAAGTTTTTCCAAAATTTTCTGTTTTGTTTCAAATGGATCCTTGATTGTTTCAAAGTTATTTTTAAAGCTCCGAAGGCTCGATCTAAGGCCTATAAGAATATTTTTACTATGATTATATTAATTTTCATAAATATTTCTATTTTGAAGTTAAATGTTCTAATTTGTATGGTAATGCTCCGCGTCCTTAATCTGGCGAAGAAGATAGGTTAGGGGTGTTACAGTATGTGTGTATGTAATAATTGGTTGATCATGAGATGAGTTAATGAATGTCAAATTGTTATGTTGATGATGGTAGTGAAATAGTTGACTGATATATATGAAATAGGTATGCAGAGTAGATGATGTCTTGATGAGTGAATAAATTATGTATGTTGAATAGTTTAATAGTGAATAAGTGATATATCATGGATAGGTTTTGGCTACATAAATTGAGAGATGGAATGATAGAATATTTGTATTGAATTTGTATGTTTTAGCAAGTTTGGTGTATAATTTGTGAGATTGAATTGTGAGTCATATTGAGATGCTTGAATGATTAAGTTGAAACATGATTAGTTGGTTCTTTTGAGGTTCCAATTGTGGCATATTGGTAATTTGTATAATTGAGCTAAAAATGAGTCATTTGGTATGTTTCTATTGACTTTTATGCAGGTTTGGAATAGACATTAAAATGTATTTGTATATAAGGTTAAGTATGAGTTAGGTCCTCATTGGTACATTTTGGTGCCACACGGTCGTTGTCACACACAGATCAGTGACACAGTCATGTGCCACTGAAATATAGTATGAAAAAATTTCACAATGTCTCAAATTGTTACACGGGCTAGCCACACGCCCTTAGTATGATCATTTGGTTTCGCACGGTCTTAGTTTGTTAAACGACCCAGTGACACGGCCGTGTGACTATTAATGAATAATTGCACCTTTGACCCACACAGCCCGAGAGAGTTACATGGTCTGATTACACAGCTATGTGACTCCAACTTCACACGGTCACAAATTTTTACACTGCCTGATTACACGGCTTGGGCACACAGCTGTGTGACCTCTGTTTTGCAAATTTTCCCATCTTTTTGTAAAATTTTTAAAATAATCCTTGGTTGATGTCGGGTTAATTTTAGAGCTTCCATAAGCTCAAATTAAACCCGATTTTGGTTGTATTGCATGATATATCTAAATATATGTAATTATTTAATGTTTAATTGTATTTTTGAATTATAAATTGCATGTAACTATTATATAATCTTCTGTAGCATCTTATCGCTCGGGTCTAGTGACCGGACCGAGTGATGGGTGTTATAGTTTAGAAAATAAAAAAAATAAGTTTAAATAGAAAACTAAAATAAAGAAAGCAATAATTAAAAGTATGATAAAATCACTGGTAAGAAACTCTAGTCAAAGGTAAAATCTTCGTTTGATTCATATATTCGATCATCAATTCAAGAATGTCTTCAATGCCTTTAGTAAATTAGTTCTTGTTGTAGACTCAGTGTTGCGCAACCAATCTCTCTTTACTAGTTTGGTAACCAAGAGGCAACTCATTTCAGATTACTTCACTCAGCGATAAATAATCATATAACTCAACGCCCAAGATTTAACCAAATGGCAGAATTAAGAACGAGAGAGACATAATTCTAATAAAAAAAACTTACCTTAGTGAGTTTTATTTAAGCTAGATCACTTATTCGCACCACATAATCGTAAACTATGATATAAACAATTTATATAGTTTGCCATTAGTATTAGAATAAATTTAATTATTTTAATTGACAAGGCAACCGTTCTAAGCTATCAAATATTGGTCAGATATTCAATAAACCTATAGATTGTAATTAAAATAGAAGATGCGTGAATATTAAAGAACAAAGAAGAATTAAGCACAAATTAGGTCTCACGAATTAATCGAATCAACCTTCGAAAATCCTATGACTAGAAAAGAGAGTTTCTAACCCATAAACTTAAAAAAAACACAAAAATAAAATAAAACTAAGAACGACTATATCTAAACATCTCTAATTCTTAACCTAATAATGTCTATTTTTAGGGCAAAAATAATATAATAGAGAAACTACAAAAGCGTCTTTAATCAAATAGGACATAATTTTAAAAATAGCCCCTAACGTTTGACTATTTAATCACTTTGGCCCTTTATGGTATTTTTTTTGGATCACCTTGGCCCCTAAATTTTTTTTGTCAAATTGGTCTAGTTTTAATGAACATGTTGACGTGGTCGTTAGTTGTTTAACGGTCAACATTAACCGTTGATGTGGCGGTTCAAATGTAATTAAATACTAATGAGGCATTATTTTGCCTTATATGCCACGTCAGCAAATGATTTTAAAATTATCAAAATGATTTTAAAATCATCATTATCATCCCCTTCCCCGTCAAAAGTCTCCTTAATTCTTTTCTAGGTTTTTGAAACTTGTTCTTATGTTTTGATAACAAACAATTTTTTTTCTCAATCTCATCTTCTCATTTCGTGGCTTGAGGAACCTAGAAGAAAAGGGAAAAATATCAAACCTTGAAAACCCTAAAAAATAGCAGTTCACATGGGAAGCGCAATCTCATTCTCCAAATCTCCGTTTATTCCTCTTTGATTCTCAAACAAAGCATTTGTTTCAATGTAGAAACCTCTAAGTTCAACTCAATCTTTCTTAATCTCATCTTCCCTACCATTTCTTTAATGTCCCAAATTTAACAGAAAAAAATTTTAAAATTTTTTTAGCTTGGACATGGGAATCACTTTAACTGCAACTTGTTCTCTTCTGAATTCACTTTTCTTGAGCTTAGCAAAACAAGTGTAGACAAAATGCCTTCTCCCAAATTCTTCCCCAATTTTCAATTTACTCCTCACCTTCTTTTTTATCCAGTTCATCCCATCCTCATCCCAAAAACTCAAACCCAAACCCAACAATCTAAAACACAAAGAAAGAGCAAAAGAATCAAAAACCCATATGTTATTCCATGGAACTTTTTTTCCTTCCTTCTGATTTTAATAGTTATTGATATTAAATCTTTATTTTTCCAAATTTTAACCCAAAAGAAAATGCTAAAAAAGAACCTAGAGATAGATATATATATCCAACAAAGATAGAAGAAACAGAGAGTAGAAACCAAGAAAATCACTTCGAAAATTGAAGCGATTTTGAAAAGCAAATCGTTAATGAAAGAAAAGTGATGAATGTTTAATCTCTTCTTCCCATTATGGGTTTTTATTTTCAAAATATTTTGTGAGATTTTTTTAATCTTTGATTGAAGAAGAAAGATGGTAGGTATTTTTTTTATTTGAAATGTGGTAGGAAATTGGAAATGTAGGAAAGAAACAAAGAGTTGAGGAGAAGAAATTAGGGTTTTTTTAATTTTTTTAAATAATTTTAAAATCAATTACTAACGTGGCATATAAGATAAATAGTGTCACATCAGCATTTAATTACATTTGGACCGCCACGTCAGCGGTTAATGTTGAATGTTAGTAAACTAATGGCCAAGTCAACATGTCCGTTAAAAATAGACCAATTTGACCAATAAAAACATTAGAGGCCAAAGTGCTCCAAAAAACAAACATAAAGAGCCAAAGTGACAAAACAGTCAAACGTTAGGGTCTATTTTTGGCGTTATGCCATTAAATAAAGTAGAATTTTTCTAGGCTTTTAAGCAATTTTTGCGTCAATTTTTAGGTCATTTTTGGGTGCCTTCATAATGCTTTTTTGGATTGAGTAAAATAAAATCAGTTAGATATCCCAATTCTCTTCAAATCGGTATATTATGGGCCCAAAATGGAGTTCTGTAGCTTAAGTTATATCAAAAATACTGAACCCATACTATGCTGAAAGTCCAATATGCAAAAACTTGCCAAAAATAAAATTGAAGTTCATTTTTCTCCAATTATTCCCTAAATCAATAATAAATTATGTAACGACTTGAATTTCAATGGTGTCAAATGCAGTTTCAAAACCCCATTTTTATAAATCGAGTCTGTAAGGACGAAATATTAAGATTAATGAAGTTAGTATGAAAATATATTAAAGTTCGGGTAAGAAATTTAACCTAGAAAATAGTTAATTAAAGATTAGGGACTAAATTGTAAAAGTCTAATCACTATTGAGGTTTATTTTAGAAATGCTTGGGGGATAACAACTATCCAAAAGGCCAAAATGATTTTTAAACCATTGTTTTCTTATTGTTAGTGGACTATGAAGATGATATCTATTAATTTAGTGTGATTAAGATTAATGAAATAAATGAATATTAAATTAAGTTAATTAATATGATTAATTAAGGTTATTCAAACTTTAATTAATTTACATATGTGTCAATTAGTGGATGAAAGGTTGAAACTTCATCTTCTCCACCATCCACTTGAAGAAAAAACAAAGAACATCTATGGTTGAAGCTTAAAACGTTCGACCAAATATTAATCTAAGGTAATCAATCTAGTTTTCTTTATTTTTATAGATTTATGATCATGAGAGCTTGATTTAACTAGCCTATGTGTCAATTTTTTTAATTGTTAAGTTTTTAGTAATTTTCCATTATAGAGAAATTAATGAATTAGACTTGAATTTGATAGATATTGAGCTTAGATCATGTAAAGGACTAGATTGTAAAACTAATAAAGCTTGTTAGATAAATTTGAAACATTAAAGACCAAATTGAATAAATTGAAACCTATCATGAAATTTAATCGCCTATAAATGAACTATCATTTATAGAATAAATATAACACCAAGAATATAAGAATTAAGAATGGAGGTGTCCGCAAGTGCATAGATCAAATTGTAATATAGATGTACAACAAAATACCGAAAGGATTTCGAGGATTGTACCCAAGAGAGGATGAAATAAATAATGAAAACACTTTTTACAATAATAAGTCTAAGTAGTAATAATTATTTCGTATATTACAATTAACCATAAAATAGAGTAAGAGGAATAAAAAGAAATAAATAACAAAAAGAAATAAATAATGAGAAATTAACAAACGAACTAAATCGATAAACCAATCAGGAAGATTAACTCGACTTAGAGTTTGTAACTAAATTAAGATTAAGGTTTAGAGATGGATTAGTAATCGATTAACTAATTATTACCTCCTGACCTTTTAATTAACTAATCAATTGATTGATACTCGCTTATCTCCCGACCTCACTTTCTCAACCAGTGTGAATTATGATTTACTCGGTTCGACTTATCTTTCGACCTCATCTAGCCTATGATAACTTATTAGGGTTGTCAAGCCTAACAATTTAAGAACACATAATTTATACCAACTAATCCTTCTCATGAAATCCCAAATCCTCCATTAATCACATCCCCATCCACTCGTTGATCTCCTCTAAAGGATTTAGCCACTCATGTTATTCATAATCTCAACTCCGATTGAATAGACCATGTGAGAAACACGACCGATTCAGTGAAGAAAAGAGATTTGAATAATCATGGATTGAATATCGAATGGGGAACGGAGTAGCAAAATCTCTTGATTGGAATAAAGAGATAAAATGAATGCAAAGGAAAATAGAATCTGAATACTTAAATTAAATAAGCAAGTTCTTGAATCAAAACTGATTCAAGAACAAAAACAAGAACATTATGAAAAGCTGAAAAGAAAATAAAGCTAAAACTACTTCTAAACTATGACTTGATTACATTCAACCCCTAATATCTTATTTATAAAGGTGTTGGCAGCCCAAATTAGGTCTTCAATACTTCCTAGGTCTTTGAATAAGCTTGATTGTATGGACGAAAATAGCCCCGAAATACTTGGACAGCATGTCGGCCTTGTATTGCACCACACCTCTTGCGTGGTGCGATACAACACGCTTATATAGCCTTGTGTCATTCTTTTGGTGCTTTGACGTCTTAGAAAGATTTTGTATCACTTGGCCTTTTCTTCCACGTCAATTGGGCTTTTATATCTCCATCCTGCACACTCAATTAAACCAATTAGCACAACCTAAGGCTCGTGTTGGCCTATTGGGCCACAACACCTACAAAATATGTTAAAAAACTTATTTTTTATTAACTTTGTATCTCATGGCCTAATTATTGAAAATGTAAATTAAAATCCTAAATTTCCTAGAAAACAAGTTCCTTCAACGCAGAATTGGCCCAAATTAACTACTACATTTAACGGTTGGTCAAAATTATGCTAGGAATAAAAATTATAAGGTCCTTAATGAAAGAATGTGAAATCAGATTTTGATCCAAAGCTAGATATCAAAAAATGTGTGTATCTCGAGTATAGTGACTAAATTGAATAAAATGAAAAATATGTTTGTCTTTGTATTTGAATGTGAATTGAATCAAATTTGATATTGTGTTGTTTATTGAATTATTGAGCGCAGAAAAAGACAATGTCAGGCCGTCAAGAAGGAAAAGAAAGGCGAGAGTGGTCGTCGAGTGACACAAGGATTTCGATTTGTACTTTTATGATTCAAGATCATTATATTTATAAGCATATACATATTAAATGCATGATTGATTATCGAGTTAAGCTTATGCTTGGCGTATGAATTTTTTTGCATTTAATGGTATTGAATATTGGGAAATTAGACTGAATTGAATATAATTGAATAGAGTATATGATATATTTGATAAATGGTGTGATATAAATTGATGATGATAATGGTAAGAATTGTGTTATGGGATATGAGATATATATTATATGTATTAATGATGAGATGAATTGAGAATGATGATTTATGAATTGGATTATATAGTGTAATCGGAACATTAGTACCCTATTAACTATTCAAGTAGTCGAATATGGTTGGCATGCTATAGGATTAGATTGTATATCGGTTTATACTTCAGTTTATCCGATGATGTACTTACGTGCTAGTATATTTGTTTTGGTTTATTCGATGATTCACTTATGTACTAGTATATTTGCTTCAATTCATCTGATGATGCACTTACGTGCTAGTATATTTGCTTCGACTTGTCTGATAATGCACTATGTGTACTGGTATGATTGCTTTGGTTTATCCGATTATGCACTATGTGTGCCAATATATTTGTTTAGGTTTATTCGATGATACACTGTGATGTCAAATTGGTGTGTTGGTAGGTTAATCTATGTATCCGTCTTGAGTTTGAGTCAGGTTAATAGGGAATATAACGTATGAATTGGATAAATGATGTTAGAATTGAATTGACAATACAAATTAATATTATAAAAGCATATATGTGAAAAGCGATTAAAGACAACATGTGAAAGACCATGCAAACTAATTTATACGAGCCCTAAGGGTCGACATGGAACAAAACGAATCAATAGATTCAATACGAAAATGTAACACTGGTATAGTCAAATGGCATTGATTGAGAATGAGGATTGAGTATCACATTATTATATGCATATTTATTTGAAACATAAATGGAATTATTTGTATACATGTTATCATAAAGCATGGCATTGAATGTTTTAATTGGTTATTAAATGAAATGATATATGAAAATTAGTATTTGAATGGTGAACATGTAAACTGATATACATGAAACTTAGCATACATTGATTGAATCTGTAACACCCTACACCCGACTCAATCGTCAGTTCCGGGTATAGAGCGTCTCAATTTAAAACAAGTCAATTTGGAGAACTAAAAAAATCTAACACCTTGAGTTCAACGGACTACTCTACATATTGTGGCATTAACCCAAAATATCAAATGACATACAAGCTTTAAAAATGCCTTTTATGCGATAATACACTAAGTATAATTAAACAATGTCTAAACAAACATTTTGTGGAAGCCCTCTAATCCTCTATATATTTTTATAAAACATAAAATGTGCTAACATTCATATAGAACTTCAAAATACGTTCATGACTAATTATCATTGTTTTAAACAATTTGGCGAGATGCCCAGTAATACTGCTCGTAAGAGCCCAAAGGTACGGAAACAATTTTTCTATAAACAAGCTTTTAAATTTAAAACTAGCAGAATTTTAACATTTATCCTATCCCCAACGATTACATGTTACGAGCATAAATAAATGATGGCTCACAAAAAAGGTCGCAGTTCTGGCTGAATCCCTTATACAATCTTCCAACCTAATCACTTGAAAATAAGAAAAAAGGACTAAGTAAATTCATAAGAACTTAGTGAGTTTTGCAAAAGTACAACCTAGCAACCAGGTTCAACCAATACTGCATGACCAAGAATTAGACCATTTAAAAGACATACCACAGCAAGTGGATACAATTTTCTCTTTTCGGAGTATCCATTGACGAATACCATCTGCAAGTGGATACAATCAATTGGAAGATATCATTTGCTATTAGAAACTAACATTTGATGGACATATATCACGACGAATCTATTAGTATGTCACAATTTTAAAATAAATTTTATAACCATTTCACGGGCTTTTTACACTTCATGCAAAAGTTGACACATCATCTAAACACATTTATATGCCTTTATACAAATACACCCCCTTCCTTGTGCTAACTTTTGATCCTTGTTCTGAAGAACCAATATTCCATTTCCATTATGCTGCTCTATAGAGCCTGTAAACCAATTATACCCACCAAACCTCCACAATTCCTTCTTGTTAATTCGAACATGTAAGTGTTCCCCCAAAAGGTCGGGTATTCTCCAGTCATGGTTTGTATTTGTTAGAGTATGCCCAAAGATCAATCATAAGATGGTTGTAATAACATACTTGATTTATCATGTTTATTAATATAAGGCGTTACCATTATTATTTCAGTTTCTTTTCTGTGTGCATAAATAAATTGTTTTATAGTAATGTCCTGAGAATAATATGATTATTCTTAAAAGGTCCTTAGTCACGTATTATTGTTGGCTAAGACAACAATAATGCATTAAGACTAACATGTAGTTGATTGATGATAAAGAGTTTTCATTGATATGGAATGTCAAGATCGATGCATGAATATGTGTGTTAGAGAACAACATATTGGATTGACCCGTTATGAGTATGTTTCTTGGATTATTATGTAATTGTCACAGCATTACTCATAGTGATTAATATGTATATGATCCTCAGACTTGAGATCATCATAATCCCAACATCGTGAGTTGTGTATTTTGATACAGTCAAATGTACACCGTAACTGGTTGTTCTATAAAGACTGATGTTGGATATACCACAATCTGTGTAGAGGGATATGGTTGATCGATATAGGATAAGTCCCTCCTACATAATGAGAGTAATATCTTAGGCCACTTGATTGAGTGAGACTAGAAATGCATGGCCATGCTCAAATAAGCTGATATGAGATGTCATACTTATTTGTATATGATAGTCTACTTAAGATATCAAGGAACATGGAATGGACTATGCAAGGGTGACTATTCCATGACTTGTGTCCAATCCAGAGATAAAGGACTTAAGGATTATTGCATGAAAGGTTAATCATAAAAGGTTATGTCGAATCATGATTTCTTGTGACTTAGGTAGCAATGATGCATTGCTAGGTGCCACTCATTGTTTGTAACATTGGAATCATTCTAGTATTATTGCTAACGTTACAAGAACCTACAGGGTCACACCCTATAGTTGAAATGAACTAAATAAAACATAGTTGGTATTGTGTTTGGTTATTGCTTAAATTAAATTAATTATAGAATTAATTATAGAATTAATTTAATTGGGTAATCAAATATCGAACACATTATATGTACAAGGTTGTTGTACGTATAATGAACATGAATTTGGTTAGTATATAAATCCAAATAAATATATAGTTTACCGAAATCATTATTATAATTAATGTAATTATAATTTTCGGTTTAAAAAATGTTGATATATTTATTTAATTTTAAGAAACCCTAAAAAGGGATATAAAATCTCGTTTTTCTTTGCTTGGTGTGTCTAGTAGCCGTCAAAGCAAAATCTTCTCAAAAATAGTTTTTGAGATTCTTTCCATTTATTGTCAACAGGGTGGATTACGTAGAGGCTGGGGTCACAATAGATTGCTGCTAGATTCGATAACAGATCAGATTACTCGTTGTCGAGGCATCGCTGTCTACTCAGAATCACCATTCGGTAATTTCGAAACCCCTTTTCACCCGATTCATTCCTCACACATGGATCCATGGTTAGGATAGTCAAATGTTTTATTTTTCCGCTGCACCGTAGGGGTGCCGGCGTTCCAACAGTATTAAAGTGCCATACTAGAAGCAAAACATATAATAGCTTTTCTCTTTTCTTCTTTTCACCATCATACGTATCAACACTTCGATACCCCTTTTTATCGATCTGGATACGGAGCTTGTGTACCAAGGAAGGTGTTTTCATATTGATGCTCATTCAGGACTCATGTCTATGCTTTACTGACTTCAATAGTACATGCATCGTTACATACCAAAACCAAAGGTTAGGACATCTCACTTGAATAAACAGCAAGAAAGTT
This sequence comes from Gossypium hirsutum, assembly GCF_007990345.1. Taxonomy (NCBI): domain Eukaryota; kingdom Viridiplantae; phylum Streptophyta; class Magnoliopsida; order Malvales; family Malvaceae; genus Gossypium; species Gossypium hirsutum. Next base: position 43,304,530 of record NC_053440.1, on the reverse strand, counting down.
TAAACATGTTGATACAGTTAACATACACAAAGTACAAAGGAACTCACCAGAAACCTTCACACAAGGTTTTATCTACTCGACGAGTTCTTTTCCCTTTGCACTAAGACTTTCTCCCATTTATTTAGCAGCAGAAAGGTAAAAGAAGGTAGCTTCTACAAGCTTAATGATCAGTTCCTCCGTAATCAATGAAGAACACTTTTCAGTTTTCTTCAATGATAACAAAAGTGAGTAGAGAAGATGAAAACTCTAATCCAAATTTATAGGAAAACTCTCCACTACCAGGTTGTCTTATTTATAGGCAAACTCTAATCCAAATTCTCACTCTATGTAAGTTCTCTGATCGTATCCATGAACACATGTTTCCACTAATTAATCACATCCTACGAGGTTCTCTAGGTGTCCTGATTATTGACACGTTACCTCCACTAGGATGCCACATGACTAAAACGTGTCCCACTCACCTTGATATCTAACTCAACTAATACCTTTACAGTAATACAAAACACGGGTGGTGGACTCATTAGTGTGAGGATCTGCCAAATAAGGATCTCGCCAACTATGGAATAAGAGTCTGCAAACTTGGCAAAGCTCAGTGAACTACTTTCCAAGGGAATTCACCAATGCCAACCAATCTAAATCTCGCAACTTAGGTGGTTTCGACAGAACAACCTTCCAAAAATACTAGTTTACCAAGTGAGGATGTGACAAAATCTTTATTTTGATTATGTTTGATTTATGACTTGAACTATGAAAGTACCACTGAGCTTTATTACTCAGTGTACGGTTTGTTTATTCTTTGTGCAAGTATAGTTGGATCTTGAAGTTACTGGAAGTGATTTAGCATCCAATCCGCAACCCTCGACTCAACAATGTTTGTATAATTGATTTTTTCCGATAAATGGCATGTACTTAGGTTTTAAAATTGATTTTGTATAGAATATGGTCATTTTGACAATTGAGTTAGTAATTGTTGAATTTAATATCGTCAAATGGTACTGTAAAAGATATAAATGTTAATGTTGAAGTTGGAAAGAACCTTTGTATACAAATTTGCTTTTAGATTGGAAGAATTGAGCTTATACCAAATGGTTATTGCACAAACAGACTATCACGTCACCATGTCGGCCTTTAACGTTGCGACGAGGTAAGTCATTGAGTGGCGTCGTGACCTGGAACCCTCGAAGTCACGATGTCAACCCAACAGTTTTGAACTTGTACAATTTGGTCCTAATTCAACCTCAGGTTAGCAAAAGAGCTTTCATAAGCTCGTACAAAAATGATTATGTATCATATTATGAATGATTATTATAGTTATTTTCATGATGAATGATTACATTTTTAATTGATCGTAGTTGTTTAGTCAACGAATGTGGATGTGGCATCTCGTAGCTTGGACCCTACGATCTGGTTGGGTATGGGGTGTTACAAATAAAATATAACTATAAATAATATAATTAAGAACATAGATAATATAATTCAAGGTGAGAAATATAAAAAATAATTGAGAAATTACTCACTTATCAAATTTGTAACTGTGGAAGGTTAAATTTATTGAATTATTTAGAATTAGGATCAAAATAATAGAATAATTAAGTATGGAGGAATAAATGAGTTATTATACAAGTTAGAAAATGTCACGTTATCATTTTCCCCCAATTAATGGAGATTGACCAAAACAGAAACAATAGTGACAAATTTGAAGATTTTAATAGTCTGGTGACCAAAACTGAAACACACTTATAGTTTAGTTTACCTTATAATTTTATATGGATTATTATTATTTGAAAAATCTTATTATAGGTTCTGATCATATGTGCTTCTTTTTTACAGAGAGCCTAAAACTACTCATAGCCCCTCCCCAACCCATAAAAAAAAGGATAAATCACTTTAAGGCACTCGAACTCGCATCTTCCTGCATTAGCAACAATGCCCATGCCAATTAAGCTAAGACTTAATCGATTATATGAATTATTATTTACATTGTATTTTAATTATATTTTTCGTATCATGTGTCAAAAGAGGATGGCTTTTGCGGTTTATTACAACCACATCCTTACTTTTCCACAAGTTGTGACAATTGTCATACCTTTTAAAAGTAGCCAATCTCAGATGCTCTACACAGTCGATAGCCCTTAAGAACAAAAAAATATTATTCCGGATAAGAAAACGGATCAATCAAAACATTTTTTTGGTTTTTTTTTGAAGATTTAGCATTTAGGTTCAATTGATTAAGAGAAAAAAGAAAAAAAAAAGGAGAAGTTTGTAGTTAATTTGATGGTGATAAGAGATTCTGCTATAGTAAGCCTCAAAAGTAGAATTAGCGAAGAAGCAGAAGACTGTAGAGGACAAGACCTTCGGTCTAAAAATAAAAATAAGGGAAAAATGTTTAAAAATACGTCCAAACTCATAATCAATCCGTACAATCCAAACCTAACCCTAGTTAAGTCTCCCAAAAGGTTTCGATCTTCCCTTGGTTACTCCTTTTCATTATACATCTCCAGTTATAGATGTGAATGATCAATGTATTCTTTATGATTTATTTTCCCCTTTTCTTTTCATTATTTAGGAGAAAGAAAAGAAATTAGAACCTGAATTTTTGGAGAAGAATAATATGATCTAGTTTGTTTTACATGAAAAGTATGTATTATCTATATTCTCTTTTCATGTTTAATTAGTTCTGTTGATTGAAACTTTGTGTCTTTAGAAATTGAGAAATTCAATGAAAAAATAAAACCAAATGGATATATAATTTTTTTCTAGTAATCAAGTTTTTAACTAACAAAAAAAAGAAAGAAGAAGAAAAGGCCAAAAAGAATGAGCTCAATGACTTATTCAAGATTGTTGTTACTCAGCCGATAGTGCCTATTGGTAATTTTCCTATCATTATCTATTTCCTTTCATCTTGTTTATCACTGACTTAAATTCTTAGATAATGGTTTTGTTTGGCATGTTTTTACTATGTTATCTGCACTTTAAAAAAAAACGTGTGTAAAATATTTGTGTGACACACATGGCCTAGCTGCACAGCAGTGTGTCACTTTTTATTTTAGGTGCAGGTTACACACTATCTGAGACACGGCCGTGTGTACCAAGTCAGTGAGTAACTCAGTCTGGCACACGATCGCGTGACCCAACATCGAATACACACAGGGTCTAGCACACGACCTGCAACACGACCGTATGGCCCTATTTCAAATGTACACATAGGCGAACAAATGGGCTGATACACGATCGTGTGACCCCACTTCGAATGTCCACACGGTCTAAGCTATGTCACATGGGCTGGCCATACAGCCGTGTGACCTTTGTTTCTCAAATTTTCATGTTCTTAAAATTTTCTCAATTGTTCAAATTGATCCTCGATTACTTCCAACTTATTTTTAGGGCCTCAAATACTCAATTTAAGGCCCAAATGTGTATTACTGCCATGATTAAATTAAGTAATTAGAAATTAATTTGGAAGTTGAATTATTATTCTATTTTAAAGTTAAACGTTTTATTTTGTACAGTAACACTTTGTAACCCTAATCCAACGACGGAGACGGGTTACGGGTGTTACATCAATGTTCACAAAAAAAACTATAACCCCCCACCTACTAATTTCTCACATTTTTCTCTTAAATCTATCAAATTTCTCAATCCACTCTAAAATATCCCTCAAGTTCTCTCTTAAATTTTTTACTAAAATTCCATTTCTATCTAAATTCTATTTTTTCAATATTTTTAAGAAATATTTTTTTAATGTTTCGTGTTCTATATAATTTAGCAATGACGAGGTCTCTAATCCGTCTTGATAACAAGCACATATCTATCATTCAATTGCAAAAGGTAAGAATAAATTTTAATATTGTTTAATTTCTTTCTTTCATTGATATATTTCAACTTCACATTTTTTATAATTTTTACGTAAATAGGCGGAAAATTAAATTTTACAAAGCCATATTCGATATCTACTCAGTCCTCCGTCACAGTTGATCGAACCATACTTAAGGGAAGTCTATATTTGGCACGTGGCCCTTGTAGGCCGAGGGTCTAAGTTGGACTTGAAACTCATAAGCGCGTTGGTGGAGAGGTGGAGACCAGAGACGCATACATTTCATTTTCCATGCGGCAAGTGTACTATCACTCTACGTGCATTTACAGTTGGGGTTATCGGTGGACAGGTCAGTAGTCACTGGTTTTATTCAGTTTGCTGATTGGGGAGTCGTATGTTTAGATCTTTTGGGTACGGTTCCAGAGACGATTTACAGAGGTCTGATTGAAATGGCTTGGATACGACTGAAGTCGAAAGAGAACGATACGCTCGGGTGTAAAAATGATCCATCTAAGGTGGCTGCTGAAACTCATCGATTTTAGAGTAGTAGGAGAACTCAGTTGGGGGTCTGCCGTGTTGGAGAAATTGGTGGTTGCCTTTTACTATTACAATCATAGGCTCAATTCCAGTTTTTATTTTTATGTCCTCGAGCAAACTACCTATATACATTCTCACTCATAACAAGGTAAAATTCAGTAGTGTATTACCATGATTAAATTGATTTAAATTTAAATTATTATGCTAATAAGTTATTTAAATAGGTGGAACCATACGCCGAGTCACGTGGGATTACCTACCGAGCTTCAAGATATATGACTTTTATTAAACCAACGATCATAAGCGAATGTATGTATTTATTTAATTTTAAACTATATATAGATAACATAGTCGATTCCGTATTTCGTAGTATATATAACTAATGTCTTTATCATGTTAATATAGTTTGAATAGACACCATACGAGGATCTGACAATTCGAGCAGTAATCCCCGATGAATTATTTGTGAATCCAAACACCTGGCACGTTAAGGTCCCATTGGTAGTGTATGCTACCATCGAGATGCACAAGACTGATAGAGTGTTGCGAAAGTTTGGATTTCGACAGTCGATTCTCGTGGCACATCAAAAGCTTAATGATCTACATCGTATTGACTTATGACATCCAGATGAGAATTGGTCGGTATTCCACTTGCAACATATCAACATGTGGAATAATCGTTATGATTTTTTACCTACTTGCAAACCAATTATCATTACGGAGTTAGCATGCAATCCAGAGTACATGCCAAGGTTTAGGATTCATGGAAAGTCACATTTGTACCGCGAAGAGGCGAGGCGTCAACATCCCATAGGAGTAGGCCACGACGGCCCCCTTTAAATCTTAGGGTTGGCGAGGCGAGCCCATCATCAACACCCATGCAAGAACCAACATCGATGGCCTCAGTACTGATGCCCACACCACCCCCATTCAATATTTACCGTCTTATTCTAGTGCATTTCTAACCCTATCATCTTCACACAATCACCATACGTTGCACCACATTTTTCTTCTTCTAGTCCTATGTCAGGTTGGACTGTTGGTCGTCAAACCTCAATGTTTTACATGTCGGGGCCACCTCATTTCCCGATGACAGCGACACCGATGACAATGTATAGGCCATCTACGTATCAGACATCGACAGAGAGTCTACTCATTATCCTATCAGTGTACTGAACTCAACACAGTTATGCTCATTCGCCAAACATCTCCGGGATCTTTGTTCTACCAAGGTGGGTCATCTTCCAAACCCTTTATTTATAGATCGGAGGTTGCATAATGGCAACCGAGAATAGAAGGATCACAATAGACCAAAGGCAAAGAAGAGGAGCAACCGAGACCATAACTCCAACAACCACAACCCCGCTTGGAAGCTGAACCAAGAAAAAATCTAGCACGTAACCGTTGACTACCTCGATGTGGCACCGATTCTGACTGGCATATACACTGATTAATATTGTATTGCTTCAATGATATATGTAATGGCTTTACAGAATTAATGTTGTATCATTTAAGAAAAAGAAAATGGTAGTTGATATTTCTTATGCCTTTACAAAATTAACGTTGTAATTTGTTATAATTTCACAACATGAAAATGAAATATTTGTTATTATTTCACAGAACCATGCATTTATATATTTTAATGGAATTGATATTTTTTCTAGTTTGCTTCCTTTCGATGTGGACATGACGGCATTTTATGGCTCGGGTTTCTACACCACTCGTATAACCTCAGTTGGTTTAACCTCTTACGAATATCCATGTTGTCATGTATTCGAGTTGACGCCGGTTGACATTTTGGTTTGCGACGCAATCTTCTATCGAGTAAAACCTTAAACGGAGCAAGAGACACAGGCAACCACTTACGTTCATTTGGGACTGGTGGGAATACATGTTTCCACATGTTGTACAAGTTTTCTAATTTGTACACTTTGTTGACAAAGCTCACGAGATCCAATCTTTGATTAATACAAGCTGCAATTGCATAAGGCAAGGAAAATAAAGTGTGTCAAATCTCCTACAGCCGCAAGTCCTATTTCTCAGGTGTACACAGTGCACTCCTCCGACAATACCTTGGCCCAATCTGTCGAACTCCATTACCCGAAACCATAGTTCGTTGCACGAGTGACAAATTAAGTGCATACAGTTGGCTCGTGTCTTAGCCTTCTTAATTTGTTCTAGTACATCTGGGCACCATACATGGCCTCCCTGAAATTGCCCAACATAACTCACTACTCGCTTTGGGAACAATTCCGCCAAATGGAAGTATGTCTCTTTCACAACCGAGGTTATCAGCAAATGACACATTCTGCTAGGGTTGAGGTCATATGGCTATATCGTAGACCCTTGTTGTAGGATTGTGTCCATTGATCAAAGGGTATGCTAGAGAGGTATCGTGCCCCTACCTCATTAGTTGACCATGAGATTTCCAACATCTCATGAACACGTTCCTTCACGATCTCATACCTTGTTAATAGTAGTGGATAGTGAAGATTATATACCAAAGAATATAAAAAACAAATGGAATATTACAAATCAAATAACATTGGTGGAGATTACATACCCATTTTGGTCACCTGTGATCGCTCAACGGTAGAGGGATATTTTCGGTAGTAGTTGGACACAACGTGCCTTAGACAATACCGATAGTGTGTGCGGTCCCATAGGCTTCCCTGTCATTCAATTGTAGACAGTATTCCAGTTCCGCGATCTGAGATGACACATCTATCAAGTTGGGGGCAGACATGCCTCCTCAACCTAGGCAGAAAGAAATCCTAGTCATCTGCTGACTCCCCCGATATTATTGCAAACGTAATTGGAAGGATCCTTTGATTACCATCTTGTGCCACCACCGACAACAGTCGATAGGTATATCTACCATACATAAAGGTACTGTCTATTTCTATCAATGACTTGTAGTATTGGAAAGCTTAAGAGCATTGCTTGAAGGTCCAAAACAGACGAAGAAACACTTGGCATCTATATAGAAAGCGATTGTTGTGGTACGTAGGGCCCGTTTCAAAATTTGTTACGCAACTTGAGACATACCTCTCCAGCACCTGACACCACAGCCATACCTCATTGTATGACGCATACCACCCACTATGCATCTTCTCCAAAGGCTTTTGTTTTACTATCCACTCCTTGCAGTATGAAGAGGTGTAGTTGAATTGGCTACGAATATTTGCAATTAAAACCGACACAACAGTCCTCGGATCCACTTTCACCATTGGTAGTATTATGCCCACGATCATATCTGAATCCAAATTCGAATGATCCTGTGAAACACCGAAAACCCCACGAGTACGTTAAATTAAGTGGAACTATACCTAAAACCCTAATTAATAAAACCCTAAAAACTCCATGATACTGTACTAATGGCAACAGACGTATGCGGACTGGTAAACTTTTTTATTGTCTAGAACTCTATCTTCTACATAACAGAAGGCATGGTTTTCCATGCACATCTACCGTATCGCATTGCACCCTTGGACTCCATCTTCTTAGATTTGGATTTAACCACGTGTAAGTTAACTCTGTTTGTAACAACCTGATTTTAGTGATGTCAAAAATAGTGGTTTCGAGACCATAATTTTGATGATTACATTATTATTCTATTATTTATTTAATATTTACAGGACTATATTAAGTTCGTATGAAAATTTCGTTCAAAAATTTTAATGTTTAAATGGTTAATTAGGTGAAAAGGCCTAATCGCAAAAGGTGTAAAAGTTGAGTTCTATTAGTTAAAAGGGTCCAATAGCTATGAAATTTTAAACTAAAGGACTTGAATGGTAAATAAACTATTTAATGAGTTAGTGGATATTTATGGATTAGGTTTTATTGAGATTTTGATAGTTTTTTAAGGGTAAAAAGGTAAATTGGTAAATAAACCTAAAATAAACTAAGAAAAATGGTATCATCTTCCCCATTTTTCATTTTCTTGGTCAAATTTCACCATTAAAGAGGGGGAGAGCTTCGATTTTGTTTTCCTCTTGCATGGTATGCATTCAAGTCTCGTTTTTAATGATTTTTATGTTTTTGTGATTTTTTTAGCTGAATCTAGCCAGCCCGAGGATTAATTTGTAAAAATGTTGAAGGTTGAGGGACTTTCCATGAATTATTTTGAATGATTTTTTAAGTTAATTGATATATTATGAATCCTTGTTGAAAAATAAACAAGTTTTGTAAAGTGATTTTTGATGAATTTAGAATTATGGATTAAATTCTTAAAGGTGTAAATCTATAGATTTTATTGTGAAATAATGGTAAATATCGGTGGTTTCAAGGTCCCTTGCATTTATGGTTAACATGGATTTAGGTTAAAATGGTTAGATTTTGAGTTATGAGCTTAAGGACTAAAATGTGAAAAGTTAAAATATTACGGGTAAATTGGTAATTTTGTATAAATATGAAATATGGATTAAATTGAATACTAGAAGTACTTAATTGATTGAAACTATTCATTTAGATAAAGATAAACCACATTCAGACTTTGATCGAGAAAAAGCTAAAGCTTCAGATTAGTTTGATCTTTCTTCTACGGCCCTCATTATCGATGTTAGTTCGTATGAACTGTAATCACTTAAATGTTTTTTAAATTAAATGTTTATTATATTATTTTAATGTAAATGAATCAATATACAAATGGATCAATGCTATGATGAATTGACGGCTATCGAGTCTCGATTAAACCTTAAGAATTCTTAAAATACAAATGACATGTCATTAGAGATTTCATGTTTCGGGTGCTAGTCTTGAATGTACTACCGATGGCTGAGGTCTTGCATTTGTTGTAGATTCTCTATAACTCATGTGAGCAGCATCGTGCAACTTGCATTTCAACCCAAAGCTCATGTGAGCATGCCCATTTCATAGCTCGTATGAGCAATGATGTAAATGAAAGGTTACGGTTATATGTAAAGGCACACTATGTGTGAGCTTTTCCGAGTATTCGATGTAATTCTAGAGGGTTCAATGGGTAAATAAAGGAAATAAAATGGTAAGTATGCAAATGGAATGAATCATGATCTTATGAAAGGATTTATAAGTTAAATGATTTGTTTTTATATGGAAAACTATATATGTTATGGTTGAACTCATTTATATCATAGGCAAGTGCACTAACTTGGGAATTGATGTTATTGTTTAGGCTTATACTAAGCTTATGGCATTGGTAATGATTTGTGCTTAATCTATGAATTGTATAGATGAAATAGTAAGTTATGTTTAAGTTTATACGAGCTAACTAAGCACTCATTACTTGCATAGTTGTTTTTCTTTGTTTTCTAGATCATCAAAAGCTCAATTTGGTTGAAAGCTCGTCGAAGATCTATCACACTATCCAACAGACAATTCGGTAGTTTTTGAGCATTTTGGCCAAGGTTTATAACGGCATGTATAAGATGTTTTTTCATGGTGATTTTGTATGTTTATGCTTTGAAGATTATGTTTAGTTGGCGAAATTTAATGTTTTACCAAGTATTGTAATTTTGGTCACTTATTACTACTTGTAAATAAGGCTCTTTATGATATGTTTAGAATGGTTTGAAAATGGTTATTTGTGGTATGTTTTGGTACATAGTTGAAAGAGGTTATCATGCATGAAATGAGGCAACATGGGCATGTTTTGGTAGTTGTTGTTTTGATATAATTATGGTGCCTTTGAATGGCATATTGGTTATTTGAATTAGGGACTTGAAATGGCATCTTTATGTGTGTTTGGATGATGTTTAGGTTCCTAAAAGTGTGCACAATTGGATTGTATATGTATGCCTATTTTGGTTATGAAATGGCTTGATTTTAGGTGCAATTTAGGTTCGCACGGCCTGGCGACACGGTCGTGTGTCATCTAAGGATTTCTTAAAGTTCAAGTCAGTGATTTAAACGGCCTAGAACACGGGCTTGTGGGGCAACTCAGAGAGTTACACGGCCTGCACAGGGGCTTGTGACACAGCCTAGCACACGGGCTAGTCTTTTAACAATTTTTCAATTTGACATACATTCATGGTAAAACCCTAGACTTTTAACAATTTTACAAATTAGCCCACAGGCTATCTAGATTAAGATACAGTGACTCCAAAAACATAAAAATCATTAAAAATCGAACAAAAAAGCAGTTACATGCACTAGAGAATGTTGGCTAAATGTTGAAGGTTCAACAATGGTGATTTATTTCCTTATAAATTCGGCTAGAAGAAGATGGACAAGGTAATTTGGCTTTATTTTACTTATTTTGTTAATTTAATTATTAAATTACTTATATAACCTTACTTGATCCCATTAATGATGTCCAAATTTGTCCACTACAAATTTTAATGGTCTATTTACAACATCAGGACTCATACTTCAATGTTCTATACCTATTAATTACCTTTAGCTATTAGAACTCAACTTTTGCACTTTATGCGATTTAGTCTTTTTTACCAAATTAAGCATGCAAACGGTTAAATTTCTTAACAAAATTTTTATATGATGCTACTATCATGCTACGGGCATTAAAATAATAATAAAATAAATTTTTCAACATCAAATTTGTGGTCCAAAACCACTGTTCTGATTTCACTAAAAATGGGCTATTACAGACACCTATAGAATTGAAAAAGTTGCAAGAGTTCATAGATAGAGGCTTTGTTCGAACCAATTTCTCTCCTTAAGGTGCTCCTGTTTTGTTTGTTAAGAAAAAAGATGGGACAATGTAGTTGCGTATCGATTATAGACAGCTTAATAAAGTCACGATCATGAACAAATATACCTTACCACGTATCAATGATTTGTTTGATCAACTGAAAGGTGCGATAGTATTTTCAAAGATTGATCTCTATTCTGGATATTATCAGTTATGAGATAAAGACTCAGATGTGCCAAAGATTGCTTTCAAAACCAGTTATGGACATTATGAATTTCTTGTTATGCCATTTGGGTTGACCAATGCACCTACTTTCAAAACAAATATTCAGGCTGTATCTAGACAGATTTGTTGTTGTGTTCATTGATGATATACTGATTTATTCTCGAGATGCAACAGATAATGCCCAGTATTTGAGAATAGTTTTACATACTTTGCGTGAGAAACAATTGTTTGCTAAGTTTAGCAAATGTGAGTTCTGACTCTGAGAAGTTGGATTTTTGGGACACGTGGTATCGGCAGACAGTATTAGAGTTGACCCAAGTAAAATATCAGCTATAGTTGATCGGAAGCCTCTAAGAAATGTTTTAGAAGTCAGAAATTTTCTAGGTTTAGCCGGATATTATCAGAGATTTGTTACAGGATTTTCGATGATTGCTACGTCGTTGATGAAACTGCTTCAAAAAGATGTCAAGTTCGAATGATCTAAAAAGTGTCAACAAAACTTTGATCAGTTGAAAGTGTTGTTGACCGAAGCCCCTGTGTTGGTAAGCCAGAATCTGGTAAGGAATTCTTGATTTATAGTGATGCTTCATTGAATGGTTTAGGCTGTGTTTTGATGCAAGAAGGTAAAGTAGTGGCATATGCGTCTCGACAGTTGAAACCGTACAAGAAAAATTACCTGACTCATGATTTAGAACGTGCAGCTATTTTTCTTGCCTTAAAGATTCGGTGACACCATTTGTACGGAGAAAAATGTCATATCTTCACGAATCACAAAGGCTTGAATTATTTGATGTCACAGAAAGATTTGAATTTGAGACAGCGTAAATGGCTTGAACTGTTAAAATATTATGATTTGATCATTGACTATCATCCGGGAAAAGCTAATGTCGTTGTTGATGCCCTAGGTAGAAAATCCTTTTTTGTTTTGCGAGCTTTGAACACTCGGTTGACATTGATTACTGATGGTTCTATTATAGCTGAATTAAAAGCTAGACCGATATTTTTGCAACAAACTTTTGAGGCTAAAAAAAGTAACGCTGAATTGATCACAAAATAGGAACAGATTGAGTCAACATCAGATTCGGATTTTCATGTTGATTCAAATGGTAATTTATATTTCAAAAATAGAATATGTATTCTGAAGAATTCTAATGTTATTCTAAATATTTTACGGGAAGCTCACAGCAGTAGCTTATCGATCCATCTTGGTAGCAATAAAACATATGGTGATTTGAAACAGATGTACTGGCGGCCAGATATGAAACGAGAGATTTCAGAGTTTGTATCAAGATGTTTGATTTGTCAGCAAGTTAAAGCCAAACATCAGGTGCCTTTTAGTCTGTTACAACATGTGATGATTCTAGAGTGGAAATGAGAACATGCTACAATGGATTTTGTATCGGGATTGCCTCTATCTCCGAGTAAGAAAGATAATGTATGGGTCATTTTCAATCGTTTAACGAAATTCGTTCATTTCATTCCACTGCGTACTGATTACTCACTTGAGAAATTAGCAAAATTGTATGTTTCTGAGATTGTTAGACTGCATGGTATACCGGCATCTATTATATTTGATAGGGATCCACGGTTTACTTCTCGATTCTGGAGTAAATTAAACGAAGCTCTAGGTACTCGACTACATTTCAGCACAACGTTTCAACCATAGACCGATGGTCAGCCTAAGCGAGTAATTCAGGTACTCGAAGATATGCTCCGATGTTGTGTTTTAGAGTTCAAAGGTAACTAGGAGAAATTTGTTCCATTGGTTGAATTTTCCTACAATAAAAGTTATCAAACGAGCATTAAAATGGCACTGTACGAAGATTTGTTGGTTAAAATGTCAAACTCTGTTATACTGGACTGAGCTACGCGAGAAAAAAGTTATTCGATGTTGATTTAATTTGAGAAACCGAAGAAAAATTCAAAGTAATATGTGACAGTTTGAAATATGCTTCTGGTCGTCAGAAATCTTATACAGATTTTAAAAGGAAAGATATTGAATTTCAAGTCGGCGACAAAGTCTTCCTAAAAGTATCACCTTGGAGAAAAGCTCTCTGTTTTGGCCAAAAAGGGAAACTTAGTCCACGATTTATTGGACTGTATGAGATCATCGAAAGGATTGGACCAGTCGCTTATCGGTTGGATTTACCATTAGAGTTAGATAAAATTTATAACGTGCTTCATGTATCGATGTTACGATGGTACTGATCTGACCCTTCACATATGATTTCACCTGTAGATGTTGAGATTCAGTCAAATATGTCGTACAGTGAAGAGCCGATCAGAATCTTAGCTCGTGAAGTTAAAGAGTTAAAAAATAAAATTATTGTAACACCCCTTACCTGAGACCGTTGCCGGAGTTGAGCATGGGGCGTTACTTGACTTAACTTATTAGTTCGAGGCATAAAAATTTGCTTTTAAAATTTATTTCACTGTTCACCATAATGTTGTGCACCTGCGTAGCAGTCACTAATTTAATTATAACTCAAGTTATGAAATTCAAAATTTAGATCCACAAATTTTTCCTGAAACTAGACTCATATATTATCTTACAATAAAATTTTAAGAATTTTTGGTTTAGCCAATTAGTACAGTTTATTCATTAAAGTCTTTCCTGTTTCATTGCTTGATGGATCTAACCTTTATTCACTAAAAATAAATTTTCCCATCATATAATTTTCATATGGTGTTCTCACTTGTTTCTACAGAAAATAGACTCACTAAGAAATCTAGACATATAAATTATAACTTATAATTATTTTTTTAAAATTTTTTATGATTTTATAAAGTCAGAACAAGGGACTTCAAAAACCATTATGACCCTGTCTAACCAAAATTCAAATATCTCAGAATATAAAATTCCTTTACCCACACCGTTATTTTTCTATGAAAATAGACTCGATAAGATTTAATTCCATATATCATTCACTCTCTAATTCATTTTATACTATCCTTGGTGATTTTTCAAATTCACATTACTACTGCCGTCCCAAAATTGTTTCATTGCAAATTTTTACTCTTTCATAATTTCTAGGTATAAACTATTACTTAGGCATTCATAATACCAAACATATTCTTACTTAGCCATTTTAATAGCTAAAATTATCACATATTTACACATCATCCTTTAGCAATATCATAAGGACATACATTCAAAATGACTAAGTCCCTATACATGCCATAGCTTAAACATTGATCATCATAAAATACCGAGTTGTTGTTATTGATAGTGTGAGCGTTCTCCGATGTCTTTAAGATCCCCGAATCAGCTTTGCAATACTATAAAAGAAGGAAAATAAAGGAAGTAAGCATAAAGCTTAGTAAGTTTACAAGAAAATAAATAACAACATTTAACACAAATAAGTATACTCAACTGTCATGATCTCTAATTTCCTCTTTACTTAATCTCTTACTCGTTCACTTACTTGTTTATTTAGATAACTCATGATTATAACTTACTCTTCTCTTGCTGAAATGTTGGTTTTCAATTGATAACAGAATATGTTCTTATTGATAACAGAATATGTTCTTAACTCTTATAACTCACCTAAAATTTTCTATTTATGCTTTTACCTGAACTTTCATGGAACATAATTTGTTTACTAGCCCGTTGAGCCACATTGGAATAATAAGGATACTTGGGTCTCTTTTCTGATAATAACATGCCAAATTCATGTCCCAGACATGGTCTTACATGTGATGTTTCTTGTACCGCCAATGTCATATCCCAGATATGGTCTTACATGGGAGTTCTCATATCGGTGCCCATGCCATGTCCCAAACATGGTCTTACGAGGGACCTCTCATCTCAGTGCCAACGCCATGTCCCAGACATGGTCTTACATGGGACCTCTCATAATCTCAATGATGCCAATTCCATGTCCCAGACATGGTCTTACATGGGATCTCATTCCCTTAATGTCATGACATTTGTATCTGATACATTCTCAATGTTTTAACGGGGCTTTTTAACACCGATTCTCTATCATCTCATACTTGAGTCAACATTAAATAATTTCATAAAATAAATACATAATTGCTGGAAAATAGAATCATTAATAATAATTATTGAAATATTGCATTTACTCACCGTAAACTTACATCAGTACAAAATATGGTCAAATCTATTAGTCTTCAAGCTTTTTCTTTCCTCGGTATAACCTCAGATTTCGTTCTTCTTGATTTATAATAGCAAATTTAGTTTATTTAATACTCACATTTATCAAAACAGCCCTCGACTCTAACTTTGGTAAAATTACAATTTTCCCCTAAAGTTTTACATATTTACACTTTTGCCCCAAAGCTCGAAAATTAAACTTCATCCCATATTCTTATGTCTTATAACATGATGAACATTTTTCCCTTCTATGGTAACATCAAATTCTCATTCCAACACTTATGAACATTAGGTATTTTTACTGATTATGTTATTTTACTCGTTTTCACTTAAAATTGCTTAGCAAAAGTTGTTTAACATAATTTCAAGCTTCATATTCTACCATAAAACATCAAAATAAACACATTTCAGTTATGGTTATTTTTCCAAATATAAACCCTAGGTTAAATTATTGCTAGAATAAGCTAAATCAAGTTACCGGGACTCCAAAAACGTAAATAACATTAAAAACGGGGCTTGTAATCACTTACTATGGAGCTTGGAAGCTTGAAAACCCTAACTATTGCTTCCCCCTTTCTGATTTCGGCCAAATAAAGAAGATGAGCACAATTTGTCATCTTTTTTCCCTTTTAATTCATTTTAATTACCAAATTACCAAAATGCCCCTAACTTAAAATTTTCCTATTTCACTTATCTCATGTCCATTTTTGTCCATAACTTAACCAATGATCTAATTACCATATAAATACCTCCAATTTAAAATTTCATAACAATTGGACACCTCTAACATGTAGAACTCAACTTTCACTTTTTACAATTTAGTCCTTTTGATTAAATTGAGTGCCCAAACGTCAAAATTTTTGAACAAAATTTTTACAAAATCATTCCGTGAAATTGTATGCCATAAAAATATAGTAAAAATAAATTTTTCCTCATCAGATTTGTGGTCCCGAAACCACTGTTCTGACTAGGCCCAAAATCGGGATGTTACAAGTATAGCTTTAGTTAAAGTTCTCTAGCAAGTCACGAAATCGCAAAAGCTACTTGGGAACCGGAAGAAGTTATGAAATTTCAATACCCGAACCTATTTTTTGGTAAGATTTTTGGGGATGAAAATTCCTTTAAAGAGGAGAGTTATAAGAGCCCGATTTTAGTGATGTCAAAAATAGTGGTTTCGGGACCATAATTTTGACATGTAAATTATTGTTTTATAATTTAGTTAATGTTTACAGGATTATATTAAGGTCGTATTAAAATTTCGTTAAGAAATTTTGATGTTTAAATGGTTAATTAGGTGAAAAGGCCTAATCGTAAAAGGTGTAAAAGTTTAGTTCTATTAGTTAAAGGGGTCCAATAGCTATGAAATTTTAAACTAAAGGACTTGAATGGTAAATAAACTATTTAATGAGTTAGTGGATATTTATGGATTAGGTTTTATTAAGATTTTGATAGTTTTTTAAGGGTAAAAAGGTAAATTGGTAAATAAACCTAAAATAAATTAAGAAAAATTATATCATCTTCCCTATTTTTCATTTGCTTGGTCAAATTTCACCACTGAAGAGGGGGAGAGCTTCGGTTTTGTTTTTTCTTGCATGGTATGCATTCAAGTCTCGTTTTTAATGATTTTTATGTTTTTGTGATCGTTTTAGCTAAATCTAGCCAGCCTAAGGGTTAATTTGTAAAATTGTTAAAGGTTGAGGGACTTTTCATGAATAACTTTTGAAGTTAATTGATATATTATGAATACTTGTTGAAAAATAAACAAGTTTTGTAAAGTGATTTTTGATGAATTTGGAATTATGGATTAAATTCTTAAAGGTGTAAATCTATAGGTTTTATTGTGAAATAATGGTAAATATGGGTGGTTTCAAGCTCCCTTGTATTTATGGTTAACATGGATTTAGGTTAAAATGATTAGATTTTGAGTTAAGAGCTTAAGGACTAAATTGTGAAAAGTTAAATGATAGGTGCAATTTGGTAATTTTGCATAAATACGAAATATGGATTAAATTGAATACTAGAAGTACTTAATTGATTGAAATTATTCATTTAGATCAAGATAAATCACATTCAGACTTAGATCTAGGAAAAGTTAAAACTTCGGATTAGTTCGATCTTACTTCTACGCCCCTAATTATCGAGGTAAGTTCGTACGAACTGTAATCACTTAAATTGTATTTAAATTGAATGTTTATTATGTTGTTTTGGTGTAAATGATTCAATCTAAAAATGTATTAATGCTATGATGAATTGACAAATATTGAGTCCCAGTTGAACCTTAAGAATTTTTAGGATACAAATGACATGTCATTAAGGATTTCATGTTTCGGGAGTTGGTTTTGAATGTCCTAGCGATGGATGAGGTCCTACATTTGTTGCGAATTCTCCACAGCTCGTGTGAGTAGCATCGTGTAGCTTACATTTCGACCTACAGATCGTGTGAGCAAGCCCATTTCACAACTTGTGTGAGCATTGATGCAAATGAAAGGTTACGGCTATATGTAAAGGCACACTATGTGTAAGCTTTCCCAAGTATCCAATGTAATTCTAGATGGTTCAATGGGTAAGAAAAGAAAATGAAATGGTAAGTATGCAAATGGAATGAATCATGATCTTATGAAAGGATTTATAAGTTAAATGATGTGTTTTTATATGGTAAACTATATATATTATGGTTGAACTCATTTATATCATGGACAAGTATACTAACTTGTGAGTTGGTGTTAGGGTTATACTAAGCTTATTGCATTGATAATGATTTGTGCTTAACCTATGAATTGTATAGATGAAATGGTAAGTTATGTTTAAGTTTATGCAAGCTTACTAAGAACTCGTTACTTCCGTAGTTGTTTTTCTTTGCTTTATAGATCATCGGAAGCTCGATTTGGTTGGAAGCTCGTTGGAGATCTATCACACTATCCAGCAGATGATTCAGTAGTTTTGAGTATTTTGGTCAAGGTTTATAATAGCATGTATAAGATGTTCTGTAATGGTGATTTGGTATGTTTATGCTTTGAAGATTATGTTTAGTTGGTGAACTTTAATGTTTTACCAAGTATTGCCATTTTGGTCACTTATTACTGCTTGTAAATAAGGCTTTTTATGATATGTTTAGAATGGTTTGAAAATGGTTATTTGTGGTATGTTTTGATACATAGTTGAAAGAGGTTATCATGCATGAAATGAGGCAACATGGGCATGTTTTGGTAGTTGTTTTGATATAATTATGGTGCCTTTGAATGGCATATTGGTTATTTGAATTAGGGACTTGAAATGGCATCTTTATGTGTGTTTGGATGATGTTTAGGTTCCTTGAAAGTGTACACAATTGTATTGTATATGTATGCCTAGTTTGGTAATGAAATGGCTTGATTTTAGGTGCATTTTAGGTTCACACGGCCTGGTGACATGGTCGTGTGTCATCTGATAATTTCTTAGGGTTCAAGTCAGTAAGTTAGATGGTCTAGCACACGAATTGGCACACAGGCGTGTAGGGCAACTCAGAGAGTTACACGGCCTGGCACATAAGCGTGTGACACAACCGTGAGACCCTACTCAGTAAGTTATACGGGTGAGGACACAAGCTGGGACACAGCCGTGTATCCCTTATTCGGAAGTTACACGGCCTGGGGCTATGTCACATGGCCATGTGACCTTTTTTTTTCAATTTTTGCAACTTATTCTTAAACTTCCTGTTTTGTTTCAAATTAGTCCCGAATTTCTTCCAAGCTATTTCTAGGGCCTTGAGGGCTCAATTTAAGGATGAAATGTATGCAATTAAATGGTTGATGATATATTTAAATAATTGGATGTTATAATGTATAATATTTATGCTTGTACGGTAATGCTCTGTAACTTTAATTCGGTGATGGAGATGGTTTAGGTGTGTTACACCATTCTTGATCCCGTATCGCTTCACTGCAATGAGAAAATCTTTACAAGAAAACTCCCTGCCCACTTCCAATTCACTTGAATCATATGAAGAACTTGTATGGCCAGGCCTCCTGTGTGTTCGTTCTGCAAACTCCAACCCATCCTCTGTAATAGATAGACATTATGTATGTGGGCTGGAGGCGAGTACGTCGTGAATTGTGTATCTTCTTTTTCTTAATCTTCACCCCTTCACTATCCTATGGTTCAGTTGGAATAGGCTCTAGTTTAGAAAATAATGCAACTTTTGAACCTTCAGCACCGGGCTCCCAGACTGTATCCACATCGGATTCACTGCCATATTTATTCTCGGACCCACCAGCATCTGCCATTTTGGAGGTCCCTTGACCGATGGATGTCCTAGGGAGTACATCATCCCTTCTCGTGTACATGTCGGAACGTCCAAAATCACATGTTGATTGCCAACCGCTGGAAGTTGCTACCATTCCCCAGTAAGTATTCCCAATGTTAAACATCGACCCACCGAGGTTCTTGTCCCATTGACTAACTGAGTGTCATGAAGGGGTCGTGTATTCTGTTCTACCACAAAAACTCGATAGTTCGGTGTTCTGCCTCTCATGATTGAAATCTAAGGCCAAGACAGATGAGTGCTTTCCCATTGATGACTCTATGATATCATAATGGGAACTTTCTAACAAAGTGGTTCAACTATCGATATTTTCAACCTTCTCGCCTCTCGAATAAGAAGAGATGTTGACGACTGAATGCCTTCATTTAGCCTTGAAAATTCCACATATAATTAAATTATCTGCCGAGAGAAGTTTAAAACAAAAACATCATGTAAAAAATATAATGCCTCAAATAAATATTAACACGAAAAATCAATGCTTATTGACCACCTCCACTAAAAGATCAATTTTAACCTAAACACTAAAAGATCTAATTAATACTTTTAAATCAATTATAGTACGAAAAATATGAAATAAAGGATTTTTGGGTTTTTATAATAATAGTAATAAAAAATAAATAACATAAAAAGATAAAATTCAAGAGATTAAAAAGGAAGAATAATCAAATATGATTATGGGTGATTAGCTAGCTTTAGTAATCTCTATCAACTATCGTTTCGGGTTCCTCGTTAATCAACTAGTCGCTACCCTAGTAGAATTTTTTTATCTTGCTCTAACATAATAAGTCAACAACAACTACTTATGTTTCAACCTCACAGTTCAGACTGGTTTGAGGTTAAGGTGTTCAAGCTCTTCCTTTCCCAAACAGTTGATTCATTAAGTAACCCTACAAAATAGTTAATAGATCATACCTCCACTCACAAATCCCCCATAGAGGGATTAGTTTCTCATGGATTCTATAGACAATATATAATAGATCTAAAGAGAAAGTATCCTAATTAAATTGACAAGATAGAGTAAAAGAAAGAGCCTGATTGTATTGAAATTAAGCACAAATCCACAAATTTTGAATGTTTCCACAATTTAGATCTCTTGAAATCAATAAGAACAATTGAAATAAATCTAAAACCCTAAGAAAGAAAGAAAGTTACTAAATTTACAATAGAGAATCTAGGCTAAAGGAATGATGTCCATAACAGGTGACAAATGAGCCTATTTATAGCCTTCAACTATTCATCGTCCTTAACCTTAGGTTAGTTGACATTCCCGAGCTTAAAGTTTGATTGTACAGACCAAAATACCCCTACTTCGTGTGTTGTTTCTATCACAGAGTCGATGTCATGACACAACAGGACCTGTGTCGAGACATAGCAATTAGTATACTCTTCTGCAGCTATCTTCAGAGGTATGTCGCGACATCAAAGGCAGTCTTGAGTTTTCTCCATTATGCTCCCTATGTTAAGACATCGAGTCATCCGTGTTGTGACATAACAACCTGTATCCATTTAGTGCACCTTCTAATGGTCTCTTGCACACTCACAATGCGAGTTAGCTCCCCCTTAGGCCTTATTTGGCCCCTAAGGTCAATAAAAGACTCAATTTGTGCATTTTATTGAATGTAAATAAAAATATAAAAACTTAACTAAAACATAACGAAAATGTTTGTATTCAAGCTCCTTAAATGTGAAAACTAGTTTAATCTACTACACCAAATTGCTACAGATCACTTATGCTTGCTTTTTATACAAATAGTACCATTGCTCCAACTTATGCCTTCCCTATGAACTTCTATATTGCTCCAACTTATGTCTTCCCTACGAACTTCTATTCTTCTAAAATTTTTCAAATGTTGTTTCCATGGTTTATGCCACAAGAGGCTGAAATATGGGTCATTCATAGCCCAAGAGATAACCTTCCACTTGTTTCTGGAAAAATTCCCTGGATAGTAAGGGTTGAACTTTGTAAAGAAAAAACGGTCCAAGCAGGACGCACTAGCAACAATAGTACTAAAAAGGGTGTCCAGCTGGAAGCGTTTTCAGTACTTTTGCTGAGAGTGCATCTTGCTTCGTGCATTCTTTCTCTACAAATTTCAACCCCTACTATTCGGGGCATTTTTCAAAAACGTTTTAGATATCCCAGAAATCTTGAGATATTTTTTTAGAACTCATCTCATCAAAATTATTTTCTCAACTCTCCAAGTTTCGATTTTTAATTAAAAATAATATTCGATCGATGTAAATACAAATATTTTAAATACCAAATTCTATTATTACAATTATTACGTTAAAATTTTAATCAATTAAAACCCTAAACCCTATCCCTAAAACTCTAATAATAAAATCATTAATCTTAAATTAATAAACTTTAAACCTTAATTTATAAACACTAAAAACCCTCATAATAAAATCATTAACCCTAATTTAACAAACCATAAACCCTAATTAACAAACACTAATGACCATAATAATAAAATCATTAACCATAATTTAACAAACCTTATAACCCTAATTAATACATACTTAAAAATAATAACATCCAAAACCCTAATTTAATAAACCATAAACCTTAATTAAACACTTAAAACCCTAAAAGCCATGAAAAATCTAAAAAAGTTCAGGGGAAAACGGGTTGGCCTGGATGCGTTTTCCCTTAGCGCGCTAAGCTGGAAGCGCTTTAATAGTAGGGGAAAAATGCATTGACCTATACGCGCTTTTCTGAGTTTCCCCTTAAAATGGCACTAGCTGGGTGAGTTTTAGTGAAAACGACCCATTTTCATCAAATTTAAATAAAGTGGCCTATTTTTGTGTTTTTAAAAGAAAGGGTCTTTTCTAGTAATTTAGTCCATATTGTAACAGTTAAATTCCAGTGGCTATATTGTAACGGTCAAATTCTAATGGCCAGTGTAACGGTTAGGTTTTTGCATCACCAAAATTCCCCCACTAATGCAAAAAATATATTTTTTTTTTGAAAAGAAGAGAAAAAAAGCAATAGCAAAATTAGCTGCTTAAGTACTATTATCTGCTAGATTGACACTAAACATAGTGAAATGAGCAATTTTTCTCTTAACAAGTGAACAAATCTAGAACTTGTTAAAATAAGAGTAAACTCATAACAGAACTAATATTAGGTCCAATTGAGTTCCATGATAGATAAACAATTTAGCCAATATACCTCGAGATGTTGGTAAGTACTTTAGAAAAATGACCCAACGTCTTTCATAGAAGGTGGCTAATCCTTCACACTTATATAGGTGATTCCATCAAGTATATCTCAATATAAACCACCCGAACTAGGGCTATGAAATCATTAAGAGCATTTAATAAAGCTTAAACTCTCAGTTTAAAAATTCAGTGAATTCATCAAGTCTGTCTCACTAGGACCACCTAAAGCCTGGGATATGAATTCATTAAGAACATTTAGTGGCTTACCCTATAAATTCGATAGGTTCATCAAGTTCGTCTCAATAGGACCACCCAAACCATGGGTTATGAACTCATTAAGAGCATCTAGTACTTCATCTTATAAATTCGGTGAATTCATCAAGTCCGTCCTAGCAAGACCACCCAAAATCTGGGCTATGAACTTATTAAGAGCAATGAGCTTATCATTATGCATGTACATTGTGTGCCATAAGGATAGGTAAAGATGTATACTATGAGTCTACCCATGGTTTCGTTTGACCATATTGAACTTAGAAGACTAAGTTGGGTATCCACCATGAATTCCTCAACCAATGGGCTTAACACCCATCCCCCTCAATGAATCAAAAACCATTTTCCTATATAACCCTTTGGTTAGTAGATCAGCTAGGTTCCTCTCAAATCTTACGTACTCTATGGCGAGTACTCTATTCTTTATTAAGTGTCTTACACATTCATGTACTATTCGTATATGCCTTTTATTGCCACCATAAACCTAATTTTGAGCAACATAAATGACAGCTTGTGAATTACATAATAAAGACACAAGAGGTATAGGTTTCCCCTATAAAAGAATCTTTGCAAGAAGATTCTTGAACCACTCGGCCTCTTTCCCAACTAAATCAAAAGCTATAAACTATTATTCCATGGTGGAGTGAGCAACACACACCTTTTTAAAAGACTTCCAAGAAATGGTTGCTCCACCCAAAGAAAACACATAACCATTGGTAGAGCTAACCTCATCATTATTAGATACCTAATTTTCATCACAGTGTCCCTCTAGGACTACAGGGTATCCAAAAAATTGCAATTCCCAAGTCATCGTACCTTTGAGGTACATAAGCAGACTCTTAAAAGCATTCCAATGTTCACTTCTTGGTTTGTGGTTATATCTACTCAACTACTTAAAACATAGGCAATATCGGGCCGAGTATGTTTCACTAAAAACATAAGACTCCCAATAATTTTAGCATACTCAGATTGTGATACACTCTTCCCTTTATTCTTTTTCAGTTGTATGCTAAAGTCATATGGAGTTTTCAGAGGGGTTACATCAAAACTGCTAAATTTATTCAACACCTTCTCAATATAATGAGACTAGTTTAAAGAAAATCCCTTATCTGATTTACTAACATTAACCCCTAAGATTACATCTACCTCTCCCAAGTCAGTCATTTCGAATTTGGTTGATAAGAAATTTTTTGTTTCCTTAATGTATTCTATGCGTGTACTAAAAATCAATATGTCATCCACATATAGACTTATAACAACACAATTTGAATCAAACATTTTTTAGTATACATAAATCAGCGCCACTGAAAACAAAGTCACAACTAAGGATAGTTTTGTGAAATTTCTCATACCATTGTTTTAGAGTTTGTTTAAGACCGTACAGAGACTTCTTGACTTTGCATACTTTGTCTTCCTTCCCAAGTGCCACAAAGCCTGAAGGTTGCTCCACATAGATCTCCTTATCTAAATCACCATTTAAGAAAGTAGTTTTCACATCCATTTGATGCACAAGTAAGTTGTGAACGGAAGCTAAAACAAGCAAAACACTAATGATTGATATATTAGTAACGGAAGAGTATTTATCAAAAAATTCAACTCCAAATTATTTAGTAAATCCCTTTACAACTAGTTTTTCCTTATACTTCTGGATTGACAATTTATTACTAATAGGTTTACAACCTTTAGGCAAGTCCACTAACTCCTAATTATGATTAGACATAATAGATTCTAGCTCATCGTTAATAGCATCTCTCCAAAAAAATAGCATCAATTGATTTTACAACTTCATCATATGTTTTTGGATCCTCATCTATTAGGAAAGTAGAGCAACAGAATAACTTATTAAGTCTAACTCAACAATTTTAGTTATAAAAGAAGTAAGGAATTCAGGACCAAAACTAGTTGCAGTTTTCTATCTTTTACTCTTCTTAGGTTCATCATCATATTGAGCATCCCTAACATGTTTACTAGAAGAGGAAGAATCATGTTCATCTAACTTTATGTCATGCATTATAATAGATTTCTTTAAAGGAAACATGTTTTCGAAGAAAACATCATCTCTAGATTCACAAATAGAATGTAACAACCCATTTTTTAGTGTTGTCAAAAATAGTGGTTTCGGGACCACAAATCCAACGAGTAAGTTCGTATAATTAATATTTAAATTATACGAGTCAATAATAAATTTATATCGAATTTTGATTTGATGAATTTTAACCAATTGAATTAAAAGTTAGTATAAGTGGTTCGATTCAAAAGTCGAGTGGTTTTTGAAAATGATTTACTGAGATCTTGTTTTTGTAATTTAAGATCGTAAATATTTTTATTAAATATTTATAGAGTTGTATTATAGGTGAATTGAAGTTGGGTCCGGTAATTTTGATGATTGGTTGGTTAATTAAGGTAAAAGGATTAAATTGTTAAAGAGGTAAAAGTTAATTGCTATAGATCTTAAATAGTAAAGGGACCAAAATGGTAATTAAACCATGGTAAAAAAGTCCAAGTGGTGGTGGACATGATTAAATCCACTAAATTTTGGGCTATTTGCTCATTTAGTCTTAATTAGTTTAGGATTAAATTGAAATTACGCTTGTTTCGTTAAAATTTAAAATAATTGAAGGACCAATTGTGTAATTAAACCCTCATTGAATGGTAAATATACCATAGGTGATGATTGTGGACGGTAATGGGCTTGGAATTGTTAAATTTGAATGATAATTAAAGGGTAAAAAGGTAAATAAATAAATAAAATTTATAAACAAAATTAAAATAAAAGAACCACATTCTTTATTAAGCCAAAACAAAGTCGAGTTAGCCATTTGAGAAGAGAAGAGGATTCAGCCAAGCTAGGGCTTCCATTTGGTTAGGTAATTCTTTCTCGTTTTTAGTAATTTTTATGTTTTTGAGCTCGTATTAACTTAATCTAGCTAACCTGGGGACTAATTTGTAAAATTTTCAAATGTTTTGGATTATGCCATTGATCAGTTTGGTGTGTTCTTGAAGTTGTATGATAGATTATTAATCTTGGTTAACAAATGGGACTATTTGTAAAGTAATTTTTAGTAATTTTAATGTTTAAGGACTAAAATGTTAAAATGACAAAATTATAAGGACTTAATGTGTAATAAAAAATTATGGGCTATAATGGAGTGTTATAATATTTGGCTTAATTTAATTTAAGTTAAAATTGGTTAAATTGCAAGTTTTGAGCTTAAGGACAAAATTGCATAAAAGAAAAATAATAGGGGAAATTTTGTAAAATGTAAAAAGGACTTAATTGCAAAAAATGAATTGATGTTTCTGTTAGAATTAGTGAATTAAATGGAATTATTATTTTAGATCCTAAACGAGTGGAAAATAGAGGAAAAGAGAAAATTACTGAATAGCTTATGTACTTTGTCGTTGTTGCAAATTAGTCTGATAAGTTCGTTCGGTCTAATTTTAGTACCTTTATAAATGTATTATATGAACCTAATTGCATAATTTTGGATTATTATTGATGTGTGTACTTGAAAATAGAAATAATGAATTGACATAACGTCGATCATTGATTGAGATACTTTGAGCAGTTACTGCAAATCAATCCTGTAAGTTTCATATTGTTATTTCTATACTATAACTATATCTATTCCATGTTTATTATGATTATATCCAATGTTACACTTAACTATGGACAGATTGGAGAATACATGATAAATGAATATAGATATTAATTATCAGACCTTGATTCGGTGATACAGACCATAGCGATGGTTGAGATCCTGCATGTGTTGAGGATTCTCTACAGCTTGTGTGAGCAGCATCGTGAGCCAGTGATTATTTAGCAAGTACTATGCACTGGTGATACAAATCGTAGCAATGGCTTGAGATCCTGCATGTGTTACAGATACTCTGCAACTTGTGTGAGCAGCGCTGTGAGCCGGTCAAAACTCTGAAATTAACTCAAATGAATGATACCCTCTGATTACCTAAAATGAGATCTTATTAATACTACAACTGAGAATATGGTGTGAATTAATGCACTGTGTAATACTCACCTGCTGTGAGCTATGATTGACAGGAACTTCGTTATTTAATCTTATAATTTGATTTGTTATGTTTAATTTGGTAAGATTTATCGTTTAATTTAGCGAACTTAATAAGCTTCAAGTAAGCTTACTCATGCCTTCTCATTTGTTTTGTAGATTACATTTTGTGATTGAGAGATCGAATCAACTCATAAAATCACACTATCCCGAAGACTCTTTTAAGTAGATTATGTAAACTTTTTGACTTATATGGCATGTAATAGGGCAAAAGGTTATTATGCTATATTTCATGGCTATGTGTGATGATTGGTACTTGATGATAAAATGGTAGTCTTTGTAGTATGGTTGTTAAAATTTAAGTAAATTTGAGCATGAGGATATGAAATCGAAAGTGTCATATTAAGTTGGTATGGTCTGTTTGAAATGGGTTAGTTTGGTGTATGTTATGGCTTATAGATGATTGTTTTGATAATGAGTCATATGAGCATTATAATGTGTTTTAATATATGATACTTGGTATGGTTTTAGGTGATTGAAAATGACATATTTTGGTTGTTTAAAGGTGTGTTTATAGACTTGTGAACATGTATTATGAAATGGGTTTAGGTACCTATGCAATTGGGTGAGGAAATAACATAATTTTGGTCATTTTTGGGTACACAGGGATTAGGATCCGGGTTGTCACACGACCGTGTGTCACTCGCGGGCAGCCCACATGGGCGTGTGCCCTGAGCATGTTAAGTACAGGATTCACACGGGCTGAGACACGGGCGTGTGAGCCAAGTCAGTGAGTTACATGGGTAAGTACACGGTTGGATACACGGGTGTGTGGAGTAGTCACACGGGTGTGTGAGATAGCCACACGGCCATGTTTAGAGCCATACAGTCTGGGCTCTATCAAACGTTCTGGACACATGACGTGTGAGCCAAGTCAGTGAGTTACACAGGTAAGCACACGGTTGGACACATGGGTGTGTGGAGTAGTCACACGGGCGTGTGGGATAACCACACAGCCATGTTTGGAGCCATACGGTCTGGGCTCTATCAAACGTTCTGGACAGACGGCGTGTGACCCCTGTAGGTGAAATTTTTCAATTTTTCCTAAAATGTTCTAATTTGTTTTGATTTGGTCCCTATTGCTTGAAAGTTATTTTTAAGGCCACATAGGCTTGATTTAAAGCCTGTAAATGCATGATTTATTCCATTTTGAATTTCTTATGTATTTATTAAATTAATTTTAAAATTAATTGTTGTTGGCTATAAAATGTTTCATTTGTATAGTAATACTCTATAACCTTATTCCGGCGACAAAAATGGGTTATGAGTGTTACATAGAATGATCATGTAATGACATAAATCTATGTGTCGCACTATTTAATACATAACCAATAAAAACTAAATCAAAAGTTTTAGACTCGATGGTGTTCTTTTTAAAAGCAGGTAGACCTACTTTAGCTAAACACCCCCACACTTTCAAGTATTGCAGGTTAGGAGCATAACCTTTCTATAATTCATATGGGGTGCAGACTAATTTTTTATGAAACACCCTATTAAGAATATGATTTGCAAAAAGTACAGCCTCTCCCCACATATTGTCAGACAAGCTAGAACTTAGAAATAAGGCATTCATAATTTCTTTTAAAGTTCTATGCTTTCTTTCAGCTATATCATTTTGTTGTGGAGTATAAAGGGTAGTGGCCTCATCTATTATGTCATGTTTCTCACATACTTTTTTTAAGAAATTAGTGTTATATTCACCACCTCTATCAGATCTAACATGTTTTATTCTTCTATCAAGTTGGTTTTCTCCTTCTGCTTTATAAAGAATAAGTGTTTTATCAACTTCACCTTTTGACTTTAAGAGATAAAATTTTGTGTACATAGAGTAATCATATACAAAAGTAATATAGTAGCATTTTCCTCCTTTACTCTTTGTATTTCTAAAATCTATTAGATCTGTATGAATTAACTCTAAAACTACAGCCTTCTTATTAGCAACAAGTTTGAAGTGAGGTCTACTATGCTTTGATTCAACACAGATTTCATTTTAAATCTGTTGTTATCTAGATTAGGAAGCAATTTCATCTCTTTAAGCATTTTAAGGGAGTAAAAGTTCACGTGTCCTAATCTAGCATGCCACATACCGAGAGACTCAACATTGTAAGCAAAAGTAGAATTTTTATTAATAGCATTATACATAGTCTCAATCACAAACAACCCTCCACTCAGGTAACCTTTTCCTACATAGATTCCATTACAGGAAAGTACAAGTTTGTCAAATTCAAACACTAGTTTAATGCCTTATTTAGAAGTCCACCGCTAATCAAGTTTCTATGTAAAGAAAGAGCATACAAATATTATTTAAAGAAAGTGTTTTGCCAAAAGTAAGCTTAAGTAAAATATTTCCTTTACCAAGTACTTTTGAACTGTTAGAATTACCCATATAGACTTATTCACCTTCAGCTATATTCTCAAATTCGATGAAAATCTCTCTGTTGGTGTAAAAATGTTTAAAAGCGCATCTGTCTACTATCTACTCAGTGTCATTTTCCACCAAGTCGACCTCAGAGGCGACCACCTCGTCTAAATCTTCAATTCGATATGCTAGTAGTTTGTTCTCATTCTGATTGTGACTCTTAGAGCGGTCAGAGCACTGAAAGAATTAGTATGCTTTGTAACCTGGCTTGTCGCATACATAGCAACTCACCAGGTTGTTGGACTTTTGATCTTTCTCGGTTTCTTTAAGTTAGCAAGCTTCCTGGATTGAGGCTTGGTTTTCTTCTTTGGATTCCCATCATTCTTAAATCTATTAAGTTTAGGACCAAAAGAAGATTCCACAAGGTTAGAATTAAAAGATAATTCATTGGCACTGATAGAATCTTTATCTTTAAGACGGTTGGATTCCTCGATTTTCATTTGGCAGAGCAATTCCTCCAAAGGCATGTCTCGTTTCTTATGCTTCAGAAGATTCCGATAGTCGGACTAAGACTTGGGCAGTTTCTCAATTAGTACATTTGCCTAGAGAATCTCACACATTTTCATCCTTTCAGCTAGGATGTCGGAGACCAAATTTTTATAGGCGTGCACTTAGTGTGACAGCCCAAAATTGACCCTAGTCGGGAAGTGGTTTCGGGACCGCTAAACCGAGTCACCGAAATGTTCGAATGTGATATTTATTGTCTAGAATATGTAATTATGAATGTGTGAAAATTTCAAGCTTCGATTTAGTCGATTGCATGTGAGTTTTAGTAAATAGGACTTATGTGAGAAAATTTTGAAATGTGATAGGTCAAAGCATAAGGACCTATTAGTGCATGTTGAAAAAGGGGGGACTTGCATGTCAATTTCCCCCCCTCTATTAGTAGTGGCCGGCCATGACAAGTATGGTAGACCAAGTGTGATGGGCAAGACATGTCATAGACATGTTGTGTTGGTGCATCATGGGTGGAAACAATAAAATAATGAGCATGGTAATTAAATAATGAAAGGGAGGAGTGATGAAAAAAAAGAATGGTCTCATCCATGCCCCCCCATTGCCGTGAGTTAAAGAAAAGAAAAGAAAAATTTTGTTCATCCTTTTTCATCTTCTTTTGGCCGAAAATTCTAAGGAAGGAGGAAGGAGTTCTTGCTTCATGTTTGGTTTGGAAGAGGATTAGGAGGAGGTTTGGCCATACTTGTATCTAGATCAAGGTATGTTTGAGGTTGTGCCATGAGATTCATGCATGTTTTTAGTTGCTAGCTTGAGTTCTAATTAGCCCATGGTTCAAATCTTTGCTATGTCATGGGGATGATATTCGGCCTAGGTGGATTTTGTGTTAATGTCATTGCATGCTAAATATGAAGCTTGTTAATGATGCATGTGATGGTGGATTGATGATTCTTGAATCTTCTTTTTAGCATTTTTGAGTGAGCACATATGTGCATTAGTTGCTAGATGGAGAAGAATCGGCTAGCAAGTTGTGTGCTAAGGCCGAATATAATTTTTGTATATTAATGAGTAATGCATGTGATAAATTGATGGAAAGGGAGAGGATGCTTTACTAGTGTATATATGTGTGTATTAGCCAAGTTTTGAACTTGAAACAAAATGGTGTTTAGTCAATACAAGTGACCATACTTGTAGAATGTATTAAGTGTTGCAATCGGCCCCAACATAGACATGCATATTCGGCCATAGGAAGGAGATTGGTGTTGCATGTATTCGGTTAGAGGCAAGCATATTGATGCTTTTGTCTTGGCTTAGAAAATTCGGCCAAGGGGGAAAATTAGCTAAAATGTTGAGTTTGATTCATGATTTCCGTACATATGTGACTTTAATGTCTAATGTATAAATATGGGCTAAGTGCCTTGTGTTCCTCTTTTCGATGCTCAAATGATTAAATCAATTTATTTGTTTAATTAAGCTCAAGAGCAAAGGGGAACTAAATCCGATAAAGGGAAGGAAAAAGTGGTCGAATAGCTATCGGAATCGTTCGACAACATCCGAGGTAAGTTCTTGAGTAAAAGAGCTTAAATTATGATTTGATTAGATCATGTTTTAAGCAAATCAAAATCATGTTCTTTGTGTGTGGCTATTGAGCCGAAATTGCAAGAATGATAAGTGTCTTGTGTTTGAGTTTTGCTAACGAAAACGAAATACGAATGTGCCATGATTTATTGTTAAATGTGCATGGTTATTTGAATGATGTCCGGGCTAAGTCCCGAAGGCTTTGTGCTAAGTGACCATATCCGGACTAAGATCCGAAGGCATTTGTACGAGTTACTAAATCCGGACTAAGATCCGAAGGCATTTGTGCGAGTTACTAAATCCGGGTTAAGTCCCGAAGGCATTTGTGCGAGTTACTAAATCCGGGTTAAGTCCCGAAGGCATTTGTGCGAGTTACTATAACCGGGCTATGTCCCGAAGGCATTTGAACGAGTAGCTATATCCGGTTAAATTCCGAAGGTACGTGATTTGGGAATGAATGATCTTGCTGTAAAAATTTCAGTTAATACGCTTGAAACATCCCAACATTAAGGTATGTTTCGTATGTGCTTTGAATTAGTTGAGCCCTTACAAATAAGTATTCGCTCAGTTGATAAATGAGCTACCGGCCTTTGGCTAAGTTGATCTTTGTGTATGAATAAAAGGGTTGGTAATGTGAAGTAAGTATGATATTGAAAAATTGTGCATATGAAATTATCCGTTTAGCTACATGAATGCTATACTTTTGTTGTGCTGGAATCCCTTGCTCAAAACTTACTAAGCATAAATTGCTTACTCCGTCTCCTTGATTCTCTGTTTTATAGATTTTGGTTCTCTAGCTATCGGACTCGGGATTTTGAAGTCGAAGTCGCCCACACTATCAAAGCCCCCCCTTTTGGTACAATTTTGGTTGAACTTCGAAATGGCATGTATAGGACTACCCTTTTGTTGTGGGTCATGGACCCTTTGGACTTGTATAATTTTGGATAGCCATGCGAAAATGGCTTATATATGTTTGAGTATAATGTTATAATCATTTGGTATGGATATGGTTATTGAGAGGTGTGGATATGCTTAACAAGGATTGGCCATGGGAATGGTTAATCACTATCATAAATTGTGCTATTTATGCTAAAAGGGCTAGTTGAATCATGGAAACTATGAAATAGGTAAAGTCTACCTTAAAGGCAGATGCTGACAGCAGCAGTGATGTAGATTTGGAAAATCACTAAAAATAGTAGGAATGGAATTAAATAGTGAATAAATTATGTAAACGAACCTTGATGAATCTATTTTCATAGGAAAGTAACGAAACGATCATATGGACAGTATGTTAAGAGATATTCAGGTTCTCGTAAGACAGGGCCAGAACGGTTTCTGGATTCCCTGTTTTGACTTTGGAAATTCATTATAAATTAACCGGAGATAATTAGGAGTCATGCCATATATGTATAGATTCCTCTTTGAGTCTAGTTTCTATAGAAACAAACGACATCAGTATTGAAGCCCTGTACAGGGAGATATCCAAGTTGTAATGCGCAAAGGTCAGTGTAGTCGATCCCTGTAACATGGGAGACTTTGACTAATAAACTGTACTAATTGGCCCAACCAAAAATTCTAGAAAAAAATATGTAGATGGGCATATGAGTCTAGTTTCAGGGAAAATTTACGGAACTGGATTCCGAGTTTCTGAACTCAAGATATGATTTTTTTAAGCGACTAGTACGCAGATTGGCAATGTCTGGGAAATTTTTTTATAAGTGGTTTAAAGTCTGTTAACACCTCGTGTTCGACTCCGGTGACGGTCTCGGGTTCGGGGTGTTACACTTAGTCCATGATGGACTTATCATCAGTCATCTAGAACTTCATCCATTCTCTAACGACGTACTTTTTTTTTCTAAAATGTCCCAAATGGATTTGGCAGACTTGACTTTGACAAATAAATCGAAGAGGTTGTTAGCCATGTAGCTTAACATGTGAGCTCTGACCAATTTGATGTCTTTTCGAACTTGGCCTTGGTGGCGTTAGGATTTGTAGGAATAGATGTAGAGTCTCCGACTTGTTCAATAGTGGAAGGATTGAACATGACATAGTCTACTTCGATTTTTTCAAAGAATATCACCATTCTTTGTGACTAGCGCTAGTAATTGGTTCCATGTAGTGATTCGAGTTTGGACAGATCAGGGATGTATTTGTTAATGGCGAGAGACATTGCTTCTATAGTAGTAGGATTCTCTTCTAAATTGTTGGATAATTACTACTGCAAAACAAAGACATTAGCATTGACAAGTACAAATAACAAGGGATAAATAAATAAATAAATATTGCGTCGTGGAGAACCACCTTAGAAGCAATTTTGTCCTGGTCGGAGTAATCGGAAATAGATGTTGCCTCCTAAGATTAACACAGTGCTGCTAAATTCGTACACCCGAATGAAGAAGATAAAATACAATTGGTATTGCTTTTCCTAAATTTTCGGGGAAATAAGATCAAAAATAATTTTAAAGGTAGCTGAAATTTTGGCCAAAAAAAACCCAACACTCTAGAATCAATTCCCAGAGAACTTTCTAGGGGTTATAGGCTACCCCGCTTAAAACCTAAACTCCTAGACAAAACGTCCTCTGATGTAATTTTTAGTAAAATAATAGAAAAGGATGAAGGAGATGAGAAGAATGATATAGGCTCTGATTTGTTGTTGTTTTGTTTGTGAAAAAAATGAGAAGAAATGGCCTCCTATTTATAGGATTATCTAAGGGGTAAAGTGGTCTAAAAAATTTAACGACCATATTACAAAAGTCAAATTCTAACAATCAGATTTCATCGACCATATTGTAATAGTTAGATTTTTGCATTACCAACATCTTAAACTTGTCTT
Source organism: Gossypium hirsutum (assembly GCF_007990345.1). Taxonomy (NCBI): domain Eukaryota; kingdom Viridiplantae; phylum Streptophyta; class Magnoliopsida; order Malvales; family Malvaceae; genus Gossypium; species Gossypium hirsutum. Next base: position 43,270,109 of record NC_053440.1, on the reverse strand, counting down.
CAGCATATATTCAAATACTAGTATGAGAATATGATCCTTATACTTTGAAAAGACATAACAAAAAAAAATGAGTGCACCCATTTCGAGTACATGTATCAGACACTCCCCTGAAAACGGATTATAAGTGTGCTTATTATATGGGTTGAGTTAGTGGAAATTCAAAGTATATTACTAATAATGGGGCGCTTGAGCAGGTGTTGATCCCAAGTCAATATTATGTGAATTCTTTAAAGTGGGAAAGTGTGCCAAAGGATTTAAATGCAAGTTCTCACATGACCTGAATGTTCAGAGGAAAGGTGAAAAGATTGACATTTACAGTGATAAGCGTGACCAAGGTATGAAATCTTGTGTAGTTCAATTCTTATCTAATTAATTATTCAGTAAGATTGAAGGTTGTTCTGATTTTCTATGTTTGTATTTATTTAAGAAACAATGGAAGACTGTGATCAAGAAACTTTGGAGAAGGTCGTGGAATCAAAGGCAAAGGAAAATCAGCAGAATAAGCCTACTGATATTGTAAGCTTTTTTTCTATTGGTCCTATACATATTGTTGATCATTTCAAAGTGTATATTCTACTGAATTCTATCCTTGTTAAATGCATATTTTGTGCATTTTTATGTGACGGTCTTGCCTTTTAGCTTTGGTGGAAATTCCTATCATGGTTGATGGCCAATCCAAAGCTATTGTGAGGTAACTTTTTGTTAAATTCTGAAGCATTTGCATCTGAATCTCCATTATGAGATTCACCTAATGTGGAAATTAGTAATTTACACAGAGGATAAAGAGAGGGAGAGGTTAAATCAGATGTGGCTGTGAAGATAAAGTTGGTGTAAATCCTAGGGCTTAGCTGAAACTTGAGATATTTGTTGCTCATTTTGTGCCTAAGCTATCTTTGAATTGCACTGCTTGGTACTGAAATTTGATGTACGTGAGGTTTGTAAATATTTCTTGGAAGCTATGGAAAAGAAACAATATGGTTGGTTTTGGGTCTGCCCAAATGTTGGTAAAGGTTCTGTTAGAGGAAGAGAGTGAAAAAACACCAATTGAGGAAGAGATAGAGAATCAGGTAATAATCAGATGTGCTGCAATCAACCTGTTACCCTTTCTATCTCCATAGTTTGTTACTTTATCTTCGTTAAGCATTTGGGTTACCTGACTAATTCATGTATTTTTTGTAGCGTGCCAAATTAAAAACTTCAACTCCTATGACTCCTGAGTTGTTTATGGAATGGAAGAAAAAGAAAATAGCAGAAAGAGATGAAAGTTTGGCTGCACAGAGGGCAGAAAGGGCTAAGAATGACCGCATGAGGTATGACTTTCACTTATTACTAGAGTTAGAGTGTTTTGCTCATGTGTCTTATTTTTTTCAGAGTAATTTTCTAAACTTGCTGTTCTTTGTGCTTGGTGGCAGCGGTCATGAACTGTTTATGTCAGATGCTAGTTTATTTGTTGATGATGCTAAGGCATATGAGAAATACCAAAGAGAGGAAGAATATGATGTTCCAGAAAATAAGGTACTCCTTTTCTTGGCATCTTTTATATTTTCCTTGAAGCTCCTATAAGCTTCATGAATCACTCTGGTGAATGAGAGGTGGAAATGCTGGTATACTTATTTGGATGCTGCTACTGCTGAATAGAAATGGTAGACAGAGCATTGCACTTTTTAAGTTTCTTAAAAGAAAAAAATCACTATTAAATAGTCATACACTAGTAATAACAGTTTCCATATTCTAAGGGACATAAATTATTGTTCATTGCTTTCAGAAGTAAAATGTGACTACTGTCACCATGTACCCTCTACTGCTGTGAAGTTGCAAGTATTTGACATGACCTTACATGTACCTTTTTCCCCAGAATCATGCCATCATTTTACATGTTTTTGACAATGAAACTGATATAAACCCGATCTCAGAGCAAACTGGCCCTGCTTCCGAGTTTCTTTGTGCTTCCTTATCTTTCCCTACCTTGATTTTAGGAGGGTGGAGGAATTGAAATATGCACCTTTCTGAGTATGTTGGGCCTAAATTATCTCACCCAACTTGTATTCTTCCTCGTTTTAATGTCTTCATTGAGGAAAATTATGGCCCTTCTTTGTTGTGCTTGATATTATGGCAAAGCTTTGGGATATGATTACTAGGTGCTTAGAAGTGGATTTTAGTTATATAATTGAACTGAATGCATGCAAATTATTTACACTTTGGATGCACAAATGTTGTGGGCATACTGATATGAGATGGATTAGTTGATAACAAGTATTTGTTGTTTTACGCATCTTCAGGCCAATAATAATTCAGCTACTGATGGACCAAGTACCTCAGCTACTTCTGCTGCTGATGCTGAATCCCTTACAGATGATGATGATGATGATGAGTAGGACATGAACGAATTAAATGAACTAGAAGCAAGCTTAACCAAAACGTCAATTCAAATTCAGGAGCCTAATTCTAAAGCTTAAAGTGCAGTCTTCAGTCCACATGCATTTTATAGTGCCGACTCTATGATCCTGCTTCAGATTAGCTTAAGACTACTGAGGTTGCTGTTATCCATCATTATCTTCTTTTTAAGGTTCACGTATAAGTGCACTGCTGGATGAGCATATGGTATTGCATGGTTGTGATTTTCTTGTTCTTTTAAGCTTTGAAGCACTTAAGCATGATTCTCTACTGAAGAATAATGCGTTACGGTTCCGATTGATGGAGCTTGTCATTAGACAATCATAAGCAAATTATTTGTCATAGCAGAGCTTTTTTCTTGATTTTTATTTCTTCCTCGCAAATGATCTAATCTATGATAAACAAGTGAATGCTGAATATTAGAATAAATTCCGACTTAATTTTATTGTCCCTTAGACCCGAAAAGAAAGACTCCTAAATCTTAATACCATAAAAATAGACGTGTTAAAAGGTATAAAATACTCATAAATACAATTTTCTAATAAAATAATAATAAATTACTTTAATAATAATTAATTGACATGTAACATAAAGCCGCTTAAGTTTTGCCATAACATGATGTACACTGATGTCTAACTATTTCCGTTGCTTTACATCATCATTGGCCGTGTCATTGTCCGATCAGAGTTGCATGCATTTATGTATCTGTTCTGCTTTCACAGAGAATAACTTAGCTCAAAATCCCAGTTCAATGTCTACTTTGCTGCTCAGCATGTGCAATTTGCCTGCCATCCTGAAGTGATAAAAGCATTTTCTATCCTATGATGTCTTGTGTTAGAAGAAATATTTTTCTCTCGAGACTCTGGTGTTAAGTCATTTGACCTTGAGAATACTAGCTAACATGATTACTTCAACCATGGATTTTGGAACTCAAACTTACTTTTCAGGTTGATCTCATTTAGTTTATGCTAAATGTCAACACATTCGCAGTGAAACTTGAGTTGCCTTTCTGCATATACTCATTTCCTTCCAACACAATGTTCCTTTTACAGCAAATGGACAGACATTTCTGATAGGGAAAATTAGATCACTTAACTGGTGCAAGAATGGTATACAACAAAAGGAATGACACTATTATTATTGCTCCTACTAAAGTAAACCCTGGACTCGTCCATAACATGAGATTCGACCTCTCTGTTCTCTTTATTGGATCTACCTCTTCGGACAAGGGATAGTTCGATTGTCTAGGATTCCAGGTAACATACTTGTTAGGAGAAAACCCTGAAAGGAAGGACCTTTTGGTTTGCTTCTTGAAATTCGACCATGCCTTATCCCAGTCGGTTGAGAACTTATCACCTGAGTATGTTCAACAGTAATTTGGTGGAAGCATCAATGTTAGGGCAATCTAAATTAAGGAGGAACTGTCTGTATCATAAGAAACTGATCTTATACCAACATAGAAAAGTTAATCCTAATCCCAGAAGTTTTTTTCATATCAACAGAGATATAATACGCAATGAGGACTGCACTATGCTGCAATATCGCTTACTATCATACAAAAGTTGTATTATGTTCGTCTTTACCTTCCAGGCTTCAAAAAAAAAAGTACATACTGGATAGACATGCAAAATTAACAAAAACCAAACATAGAGCAAAATACCCTTTTCGATATTTAAGTGAAATTCAAGGTGGGTTGATAGATATTGAGCCTTCAAAGCTGATCGACATTTCATACCATTGTTATCATCACCGTTCTGTTGAGGTTGCTGCTGAGAGTCCTTTTTGGAGCAGAAAGTTTTGAAAGAAGAACAAGGAAAATTACATGAAGAAATAGATCTCTGGGAAGTTTTCCAAAAACTTTGAGATTTTAAGCTCCCGATTCCAGCTCGAATATCCATTAGCTTCTGAAAATTGTAGATTCCAGTCACACTTAGCTTCAACCTTTCTCTCCCACAAAAAGGAACAAACAAATTTTCATAATTTTTGGCTCCTTTATTTTCTTATCCCTTACGAGAAACTGACACCTCAAATTCTTCCATGTCATTTTTTAGTGACACGTGGTGGTATGAGCAGTTTTTGGCCTCATATATCTTTTGGCTCTTGTACTAGTTAAATTAGATACTTATAATTTTTTTTATTAGTTTGACTTTTGTAGTTTCATTCTGTTGTCCATCTTATATTTTCTGTTAAAAAATTGAATCAACCAATAACATTCGGCCATGTTTCAATTAAATTTAATTTTTTAAAATATAAGAAAGTTTTTAAAAAATTAAAAAACTCAAAAAATATTAAAACTTCGAAAATTATTAAAAAATTAAAAAATTCATAATCTACGTTTTGAAAATTATCAAATATATTTTTAAAATTATAAGTATACGAAATTTAAAAAAATCTTTGAAAGATTTAAAATTTTTCATAAAATTTTTAAAAAATCGGATTCTAAGTGTTTTTGTTTTAGAAAATGTTAAAATTTTATAAAAATTTTAAATAATTTTATAATTTTTTCTTTTGAAAATTTTAGGGGTTTTTTATTCTTAATGAATTTTTTTATATTTTTAAGGAAATTTGAAAAACTTTTAGTAAAAATACCATGAAATTCTTTGAAATTTAGTTTGGTGGGATAGATGTAGTTAAATAATATCCCTAGAAACATATAAGAAATTTTGGTACAATTTCTATCAAAAATAAAAAAGATTGGTACAATTTCTAAAACTACTTATAACCTTTTTCACCTGTAAATAGGAGAATAAATAAATTTCAACGCATTCAAATCCATATTTTCATGTCTAGCAACAATATTAATACCAACTGAGCTAAAACTCAGTCACCATGTATAATAAATTTTCTCCTTATACAACTCAAGAAAAAAAGAATAATTAAAAGTTATGTATATGTATGGAATTAGAATGTCACAATAATCCACAAATCAGCAAATCAATAAAACATTTAACTTTGTCATTTTTTTTTGAAAAAAAAAAAAGAAAAAGCTTTTATATTCTCATAACTCAAGTCAAATAATAACTCTCAAAATGCTCAAAACAAATATATAGGGTTTTTTTTTTGAGTGGTCTTTATCTCATTTTTTAAAGAATTTTATAATATTTTTTATTAAAAAAACTTACAATTCCTAAAAACTATAAAAAAAGTACAAAAAAATCCTAGAATATTGCAAAAGAATATCGTAATATTATTTTAAAAATTCATAAGATTTTAAGATTTTCTTTAAAAAATTAGATTTCCACCAAATGCTTTTTTTTAATTATGAAAATTTTTATTTTTTTTAAAGTTTTGCATACTTATAATATTGAAAATATTTGTTTATAATTTTCAAAATTAGATTATGATTTTTTAAGTTTTAAATTTTTGTGGTTTTCTTAGATTTTTTTTGGTTTTGTTAATGATTTCTTTAATTTCTTTATAACTATTTAATATTTTTTACTTTATATTAACACGTGTCTGATTTAATTTTTTTAAAGAAAAATATATAGATGAATAACGAAGTATATATAATAAAAATACAGAAACTAAACTGATAACTAAAATAGAGTACATGAGTCAAATAGATAAACAAATAGTACAAATATTAAAGTGATAATTTAGTTACAATAAAAAGGTGAAAAGAGGTATTAGTTTTTTTTTTTTAAGTTTTAAAGTAAGTTGTTGTTTTTAATAATAATAAAATTATAGTTAGCTATAACTTATTTAAAACGTAACAACTTAAATTACTTAGAACTTTATATTATTAATTTTTTCATAATTTTATAAATTATTAAATCTTTTATCAAATTAAAACACTCTTATAAAATTTTTAAATTCCTTGCAACATTATTAAAATATCTAGAAAATTACAAAATTCCTAAAAACGTAAACTATTGAAACTCGTATAAAATTACTAAATCTCTTAAAACTTCGTAATGTATATCTAATTTCTTATAATTTTGTAAATTATTGAATCTCCTTTAAAATTATTAAAAATTATAGAATTTCTTATAAAATTATAGAATTTCTTATTGGATTATTGAACATCTTACAACATTATTGAATCTCTTATCATATTATAATGTTTACCTAATTTATTGTAAATTACTTCTTCTTTTTTACAAAATTATCGAATCTCTTAAAATATTACTAACAATGTGTTTAGTTGACTATAATAGCCATGGTTATTCGAACCAAATTAGACCAATTGGTTGGACCAGTTGAATTGAGAACCAACCGGTATATCAATTTGGATAAAAAGTTGAATCAAATTTTGAGCAAACCACTCATAACCGGTTGAATCATGCTAAAAAATCGGTTGAAACAATGGTATTAATATGGAAAAATTTGTAAATATGACTTTTTGGTAAACTTTGGTAATTTATTTGCTAACCTTGTAAGTTGTCGATAGAGTCAACACATTATTAAATGTGGGCTAAAAATGTGGAAACGTATGTATAGTTATGAAATTTGGAAATTTGGGTTAGATGTGAGAGGTCATAACGTCCCTTTTCCAAGATTATTATGAAAAATGTTGGCAAATAAATGAATTGAATTGATTATCTTGGTTTATACAAACTATAATATGAATAAGGAGCATATTTATGAGGCCTAAGTTAATATGGATTTGAAGGTAAATGTGAAAACACTTTTGTGCTTATATGTGTAATTAGACAATGAATTGTCCAAATAGTATTTTGAATTTTGTAAATTTTTTGAAACCTATAACTCTGATTATGCTTTTGTTTGAGTAATAAATACGTTAACTGCCTTAAATAAATTAAGCTATTTGTGATCATAATGTTCCCTAATAGACTTATTGAAATTATTATGATACGATTGGCATGCCAATAGGGATGTGTTCTGTTGCCTTCGGGTTTAGCACTTGTGTGCTCTCAAGTGTGTTTGAAGGGATGTGATCTCTTGCCTTTGGGTTTAGCACTTAGGTGCGCTTTGGTGTGTTTAGAAGGGATGTGTTGCGATGCCTTAAGACAAAGCACTTATGTGTCCTTGGTGTATACTAGACATGTCGCGTGTATTCGAGTCAATTTACTAGAGTTTAATAAAGTCTAAGCGTATTAAAGTTTTTGATAATGAGATTTTTCTTGGATTATAAATGTATGACTTGTATAAAGAATTAACGACCATGATTGGAACTCACATGAGAATATGTTAGGATGCTAAGGCCAAAAAGGCAATAAAATTTAGATTAAACAATATTGGTGCCCTTAATGAGAGTCCCGGCTATGAAGTTCCCAATGTGAATACTAATAGATTATTAATAGGTAAGTTGAGCCCTTAAGATTTGGTAATAAGGAATGAATTCGTTTGCAACCTTAAAATATGATATGAGTATATTTTGTAATAAACATGACTAAAGAGAATTCAACACTGATAACGAAATAGGATCAATTAGACTATCCTTGTGTACTTGCTAAGTCACATGTTAGAGGTTTAAAACACGCAAGTTTTTGGCTTGCTGAGAATTCATGGTTGTCTTGGAAGCATCGCATCACCATTCGAGTTTTTAGGTTGTATTTCAGTTGTTCTTAATGCCATTTTTATTTGGTTATTGGCATGTACATATCTTTAAGCTAGTTAATATTGAAGTTGTAAGTTTGATGATATTTTTATAAAGTGTATGATATTGTTTATTTACCTTTGATATGAATTTCGACCTTTATAGTGTCTCAATCATGTTCATGTGATGTATAGAAATGTGAATATGTTTTAAGAATGTTTGAAAATGATTTAAAACTATTGAGTATGACTTGGTGATGTTTAGGGATGTTTTAGAACAATTTTTAGCTTTAGCGACTCAAGGTCTGATACCCTCACCTGTAACACCCCTAATCCACCTTCAACGTCGGATTAGGATCATAGAGCATTACTAACCAATCAAAACATTTAATTTCAACATCTATTATCATTCATTATTATACAGAAATCAGGACACGCTTATTTAGTGTTCCCATTTCATTAACTTGAACAACTGAGAATGAGAACTGTTATGCAGTACTAAACATAGTTTTAGACAAACTACCCTTTTATCATTATTTATCCCCTCTTGAAAGTTAGAAGTTGGGTTCGCAGCAATACTATTCCAATTATTCGCATTAGTGCATTAGATTATACTCTACCTACTATCATCGATGATATTAGTAGAATGACCTACTTCACCTAATTTAGGATAGCTATTTCATTTAAAATCAGAGTAAAAATACTCTTACAGCCCTTAAAACAAATTTACGGGACCTTAAAAGTAGTTTGAAAACAAACAAGGGCTAACTTGAAATAATTTGGAAAGTTTAGGGAAAATTTCAAAAACTTAGAAACAGGGGTCACACGGTCGTGTGGCCAAGCCGTGTGACATGCCCTAGGCTGTGTGGCATTCGATGTTGGGACACACAGCCGTGTCCCAATCCATGTCTCTTCCCATGTAACTCACTGACTTGGGTCACATGGCCGTGTCATAGGCCGTGTGCCAGACCGTGTGAATGTAACACCCCTTACCCGAGCCCGTTGCCGGAGTCGAGTCGAGCACGAGACATTACCTGACTTAACTTACTAGTTCGGAGCATAAAAAAAGTTGCTTTTAAAATTAATTCACTCACATTCAATCAATATGTCCCTAAAAGAAATCTCGAGACCCTAAAACATGCAACGGAAATGGTTCGGGTCCCAACCAGGAACATTAAAAATTTTTTGATTACTTAAACAAATAAAAATAATTTATTTCACTATTCACAATAAAACTGTCGACCTGCGCAGCAGTCACTAAATTAATTATAACTCTAGTTACAAAACTCGAAATTTAGATCCGTAAATTTTCTCCTAAACTAGGCTTATATACCTTCTTACCATAAAATTTTCAGAATTTTTTGGTTGGCCGATTAGCACATTTTATTAGTTAAAATTCTCATGTTTCACTATTCGACAGCCCTGACCTCTCATCACTAAAAATTAATTATCTCATTTTATAGACTTAAAATGGTACTACCACTTATTTCTACTGAAAATAGACTCAATAAGGAATCAAATCTTATAAATTATAACTTCTAATTCTTTCTGTACAATTTTTAATGATTTTATAAAGTCAGAATAGGGGACTTCAGAATCCATTCTGACCCTGTCTCACTAAAATTCAAATATCTCAAAATATAAAATTCCTTTACCCACACCGTTATTTTTCTATGAAAATAGACTCAATAATATTTAATTCTATATATCATTCACTCTCTAATTCATTTTATACTATCATTGGTGACTTTTCAAAGTCACGTCACTACTGTTGTCCCAAAACTGTTTCATTGCAAATTTTTACTCTTTCAAAATTTCTAGGTATAAACCATCACCTAGGCATTCATAATACCAAACATATTCTTACTTAGCCATTTTAATTTCTAAACACTATCACATATTTACACATCATCCTTTAGCAATATCATAAGGACATACATTCAAAATGACTAAGTCCCTATACATGCCATAGCTCAAACATTGATCATCATAAAATACCGAGTTGTTGTTGTTGATAGTGTGAGCGTTCTCCGACGTCTTTAAGATCCCCGAATTAGCTTTGCAATACTATAAAAGAAGGAAAATAAAGGAAGTAAGCATAAAGCTTAGTAAGCTTACAAGCAAATAAATAACAACATTTAACACAAATAAATATACTCAAGTGTCATGATCTCTAATTTCCTCTTTACTTAATCTCTTACCCGTTCACTTGTTTACTTAGATAACTCATGATTATAACTTACTCTTCTCTTGCTGAAATGTTGGTTCTCAATTGATAACATAATATGTTCTTAACTCTTATAACTCACTTGAATTTGTTATTTATGCTTTTACCTGAACTTTCATGGAACATAATTTGTTTACTAGCCCGTTGAGCCACATTGGAATAATAATGATACTTGGGTCTCTTTTCTGATAATAACATGCCAAAGCCATGTCCCAGACATGGTCTTACATGGGATGTTTCTTGTATTGCCAATGTCATATCCCAAATATGGTCTTACATGGGAGTTCTTATATCGGTGCCCATGCCATGTCCCAGATATGGTCTTACGGGGGACCTCTCATCTCGGTGCCAATGCCATGTCCCAGACATGGTCTTACATGGGACCTCTCATCTCGGTGCCAACGCCATGTCCCAGACATGGTCTTACATGGGACCTCTCATAATCTCAATGATGCCAATGTCATGTCCCAAACATGGTCTTACATGGGATCTCTTTATCCAAATGTCATGACATTTGTATCCGATACATTCCTAATGTTTCAACGGGGCTTTTATCACTGATTCTCTATCATCTCATACTTAAGTCAACATTAGATATTTTCATGAAATAAATACATAATTGCTGAAAAATAACAGCATTAATAATAATTATCAAAATATTGCATTTATTTACCGTAAACTTACCTCGGTACAAAATTTGACCAAATCTAGCAACTTAGTCCTCTATCTTTTTCTTTCCCCAATCTAACTCCGAATTTCGTTCTTCTTGATCTATAATAGCAAATTTAACTTATTTAATACTCAAATTCATCAAAATAATCCTTGACTCGAACTTTGGAAAAATTACAATTTTGCCCCTAAACTTTTGCATGATTACACTTTTTTCCCAAAGCTTGGAAATTCAACTTCATCCCTTATTCTTATGTTTTATGACATGCTGAACATTTTTCCCTTCTATGGAAATATCAAATTCTCACTCTAACATGTACTTATGAACATTAGGTATTTTTACGGATTATGTCGTTTTACTCGTTTTCACTTAAAATCGCTTAGCAAAAGTTGTTTAACATAATTTAGCAAAAGTTGTTTAACATAATTTCAAGCTTCATATTCTATCATAAAACATCAAAATAAACACATTTCACCTATGAGTATTTTTCCAAATATAAACCCTAGGTTAAATTATTGCTAGAATAAGCTAAATCAAGTTACCGGGACTCCAAAAACGTAAAGAACATTAAAAACGGGGCTTAGAATCACTTACTATGGAGCTTGGAAGCTTGAAAACCCTAACTATGACTTCCCCCTTGCTATTTTCGTTCACCATGGAGAAGATGAGCACATTTTGCCATCTTTTTCCCTTTTTAATTCTTTTTATTACTAAATTACCAAATTACCCCTAATTTAAAATTTTCCTATTACACTTATCTCATGTCCATTTTTGTCTACCAACTTAACCAATGGTCTAATTACCATATAAGGACCTCCAATTTAAAGTTTCATAACAATTGGACACCTCTAACATGTAGAACTCAACTTTTTCACTTTTTACAATTTAGTCCTTTTGACTAAATTGAGTGCCCAAACATCGAAATTTTCGAACGAAATTTTCACAATATCATTCCGTGAAATTGTAGACCATAAAATATAAGAAAAATAAATTTTTCCTCATCGGATTTGTGGTCCCGAAACCACTGTTCCGACTAGGCCCAAAATTGGGATGTTATAGTGAAACTTGCACTTAAATTAGTAAGACACACGATCATGTGGCCATGCCGTGTAAGTCGTATGGCGTGTGATAGACTGTGTCTTAAGCCGTGTGTACCTAAATGTACGTTCAAATGCAAGTTTATCAAATCATGTTTACTTGGACACTAAGCAACCCATTTACCAGCCATTTAACCAATTCAAATCACTGTTAAATATGCTCAAAACATGCCAAAACATTCATCCTAAGTGCCTAACCAATGTACCATCATTGGTACCACGTTTTACATTTTCAAACACATTAATATAAGATATCAACCATTCAAACACTCATTCATACCAAATTATCATAATTGAGCTAATATTCTAGCTAATTAGGCTACCAAGTTTAAAGCTAAACATATGCAAAACATCAAGTTTGACTAACATACCAAGACATAGCTTCAACTTCAACCATATGAACATATAAATACTATTACATTTGGAAGTCAAAATATCATCACATTAACAAAACAACCATCAACCAAAATACCACCTAGGTACATGCCATAACAAAAATAGAACATCACCACACTTAAGTCTAGGATCGTTGCTGGATGTTGAGTCGTCAACAAGCTGAAAAGCACCTAACCTGCGCACTTAAAACAACACCGTACGCTGAGTATAACTCAGTGATATTTCTATAATCCTAACATTAAAACAAGATATAAATACATGAAATGCTCAAACTAAAATTCATTGTAAATCTAAAACATGCAACTTTCATGGCAATTCTACTTTACACATTTTACAACATTAATACATGACATTTTCAATTATACAAATACCCAATTTCTATTTTGGTTTCTAATATGCATTTCATTTCACAACTCTTGTTATATCAATAGCCTCTCATAAATCATTCGATATTTTAATCATGAAATGGTACAATCCAAACCACATTATTGATCTATATTCTAATTGAACATAGTCAATCTATGTTCATGGCTCAATCCAAAAATTGTATTCCATTCCAATCCATTTCACATATTTAAATTTCACAATTCATATTTATTTCCCTATTAACATGACTCGAACTCGAACGGATACTCGAATCTAACCAACACACAAATTTGGCACCCAGTGCCTCATTGGATAAATCCGAAGTAATAACTACACCCAGCGCTACCATAAATTGACACCTAGTGTCTCATCGGTTAAGCCAAAGTAAATTGGCACATAGTGCCTTATCGACTTGAAGTCGAAGTAATCCCTAAACTCTTCCTATCCTATGGCATGCCATCTATATCCGACTTAGCCCAAAACAATTAATAGGGTTTTAATTTCTTCTTTAATTTCAGCCAATGTATCAAATTCACATTTATACTATATATAATTATACATATATATATCCAACTCACACATATATAAAAATGCACATACTTTTCAATTATGTATCATTTGCTTTCATAAGCAACAATCGATTCTAATAATCCAATCAAATCACAAATCTCACATTAATGCTTACCATGACAATTATATCAATATGCAACAAATTATAGTTTAGTTTAGATTATAAAAATACAAACCTTATATTCCGAGCTAGTCGACATTGACTTTATCTTTTCCCTTCTTATTCGAGGATTCCGGGACGACGTTAGTTACAGAATAAAACAATTAAAATAAATTAATAATACACAATTCAATTCTCATTAAATTTCAATTTTTATACCATATTTGCTAAAACTTCAATTTAGTCCCTAAACTGAGACTATTTAATCTCCACATTTAACCTCAAATTTATATACTAATTTCATTCTAAGCTAAATTTAGCTCATTATTTTCAATTCTACCCCTTAATTTTGAATTTTTCACAATTTGGTCCCTATTGCTCAAAATCAATAATTAACTCCACAATTTAGTCTTTTTTTCAGTTCTAACTTAAAATTTTATCAAATTAACCCCTAAAGCTTTAACTACTCAACAATGGTAACATCTAAAATCTCAAACAATTCTAAAATTTATAACATGATTCGACTAATCTATAGTATCGGGATTCCAAAAACGTAAAAATTACAAGAAAATGACTAAATTGCACTAACCAATTTTGGATTTGAACCTCAAACCCCCAAGGCTGTTCGGTTTTCTCTTTTCTTCTCCTAACTTTCGAACAATGGTTGCATGAAAGGTATTTCATTCTCTTTCATTCCACTACTCTTCACTTTTCTTTTATTTGTTTTCACTTATTATTATTATTATTATTATAACATATGCTTAATAATTTAATTAATAAATTTTTATGGCAATCATCATCATCAACTACCCATCATTGTCCATCAACATTTACTTAGTGGTGTAATTACTACTTTAGTCTCTAAATTAATTTCAATCTATAATTCAACTTTTAGCACTTATGCGATTTAGTTCCTATACCTTAATAACTCCTAATTCATAAAAATTACTTATCCAAAATTTAATTCGCCTTTATTATAGCTTTGTAAATATTTTATGAAAATATATTTTTCGTCACCCCTAGCTATCGGGTCGTTACATCACCATAAGTATAGGACCGTAACAAGTTAGTAGTAAAAATACCTACAGTTCCATGCATAGGCATTGGTACATATGCCCAAGGTACCAATACCTTGTTGCCTGAACAAGGCTCTTGCACTATTTTGGGTGTTTTTACCCCCTCTAAGGCCTAAAAGTGTAACACCCCTTACCTGTATCCGTCGCCGAATTAGGGTTACGAGGCATTACCGAACAGAACATAGCTCAAAATAGGCATTCATTACATTTCATGCTTCGTAATACAATCACATCAATACACATGATTTTATATTTATTAAACAATATCACACGACTTATAAATCAAAACACATTCATATAAATCATTATACATATAAATCACTTAATCAACTAAAACCCAACCATGCTTTATTACCATTAATACATAAACTATTCATGCTTCACAATTAAACTACTTTACTTAATAAGTATAATATTCAAAACATACAAACATTACATACATGATATTCGAATACCTAGTTTATAATCAAACATATTTCATTTTATAAACCAAGTGCGCATATTACAACATTTATTTATAAGACATTATAATGTTCACTTGACTTTCATTAGCCAATTTCCATGTACTTAGCCGAATCAAAATATACCACTTCCATATGCTTTTAACCATGCCCAATTTCATTCACACAAGTAAACTAACATATCTCATATTTGGTCATTTAATAAAACTTTCATATAACATTTATTCGGCTAGCTAATGAATCTATTATTATGACATTTGTATACCTAACCACAGCAAAGCATATCATGGATATGTATATAAATATTTTACTTAGCATATGCCGAATATATCATCGACTTATACTTTTGTACCTAATTAGTTAAGCACAACCCAATCAATTGAATACATATTCGATCAATCATGACAACATTCAATACATAATATGATTATGTAATTATGTTACAAACCATATCACATACTTCATTATGAATCCAAAGCCTTAGCCGAATATACATATACGTATTAATTATCATTTCTAAACCAAATTACCCATGCAACTATGCCATTTCAATCCAGCACACACAAAAAAAATTCTTTAATCAAATTTTCATAGCTTAACTTAGTCCACACATGTCCAATACCACAATTAATATTATCATATAACTAAGCACTTAATGACATGATTTAAACACCATTGCCGAATCATAAAAAACTTATAACCATCACTTATATTTCATCACATGGCCGAATACATAATTTACATTATAAACAATATTCAAATTGATTCATGTTTCAAATTATGCATCTCTATAATAAGTCATTAACAATCCATAACCCAAACACATTCAACAATCACATGTATCAAGCTTTCCAAATGAACTAATCATAAGCCATATATAATTACTTCATGCCAAAACATATATATACCATGACCGAAACTATATAACTCAAGCATTAAATATATCCATTATATAAAAAGCATAGAAACTACACTTAACCAAAAGTAATAAGCCATTTTCGCATGGCTCATAATTACATATCCCAAAATCAAACATTTTAACTAGATTATACATGCCATAAGTTCAAATTCAAACTTAGTAAAATACCGAAAACAGTCGATAGTGTGATAAACTTCTCTAACGATCCCTGAGCTCGTAACCAACTTCCAAAATCTATAAAACAAAGAGCAAACATACACACAGTAAGCTTTCACAACTTAGTAAGTGATAAGCAATGAAAACATTTAATCATATACAAAAAAAATTAATCTATTCAAACCGAAATAAGCCATTAATAATTCATGTACATTTCCAATTTAATTTCATATATCAAAACATATAAGTTTTACGTAAATTCTACTTTAGCCGAATACCCATTTAAACATTAGTATAATTAACCATTACTTTCCACAATACATATACATCAATAGGCCGAATACATATATGTTCAAATATGCCATCACATAATTCGTATTACGTAAAATTTTATATCATCAATTCAAATATTCAACTTACCTTAATTTCATAACTTAGTATGAGTACATACCTGAGCATTTCTAACTTGATTTTACACTCAA
The DNA here is from genome assembly GCF_007990345.1 of Gossypium hirsutum. NCBI lineage: Eukaryota > Viridiplantae > Streptophyta > Magnoliopsida > Malvales > Malvaceae > Gossypium > Gossypium hirsutum. The sequence goes on along the minus strand of NC_053440.1, from coordinate 43,253,696 downwards.
TCTTAACATATCACTGCCTGTTGAACCATTCGGAATTAAAAAGGATACTCGGAAAGTCGAACATTTCGTACAATGCCAACGTCCTAGACGTGGTCTTACATGTAATCACATAACGATGCCACTATCCCAGACAAGGTCTTACACTAAGTCACAAGTCGATGCCAACGTCCCAGACGTGGTCTTACACGATAACACATAATGAAATCCTATGTCATGACATATATATCCTAGCTATTCCTAATGTTCGTACGGGACTTTCAGACATCATAACTCGATTGTATCAAACTCGTAAGCATAGCTCCCAAGCTTATAGACATTCGGCCATCACATATATATTTATCAAGAATTCAGTTCATCATATAAAATTTACATATATTCAAAATTAACCACATTTAAATGATTATAAACTTACATCGGATATCGACGGACAGAAATAAACGACTATTCGATTATTTTTGTTTTCCCCCGATCCAAATCCATTTTCTTTGGTTCTTGATCTAAACATATTCAAATTAAACTTATTTAAACACCATTTTATTCAATTTAGTCTAAAAACACATAAATTGGAAAATTACCATTTTGCCCCTGACATTTTACACTTTTTGCAATTTAGTCCCTATTGTATAAAACACAAAATATGCAAAATTTCATAATCCCATGCCTACACCGAATCTACCCCATGATCAAACAAGTCCATATATTTCATTTATTTCACATTTTAGTCCCTCAATTTATTATTTTTACAATTTAGCCCTAATTACTCAAAATCATCAAAATTTCCAATACAAAACATTTTAATCTATCACATACCTTTAATATTTTATCATCAAACAACAAAAATAACAAGCTATCATCAATGGCAAAACACAAAATCATCATCAAATTCAAAAATTAGGACATGGATTTTGTAGTACTCGAAGCAACGATCAGCAAAATGTAGAAATTATCAAAAACCGAACAAATTACATACCTCAATCAAGCAAAGCCAAGGCCGAATGTTCAAAGCTTTTCTTCTTTTATTTCTTTTGTATTTTCGGTCAAAAAGATGAACAATGGATGGCTTTGTAATTTGTGTTTTATTTTAATTACATTATAATATATTATTTACCATTTTAACCTTGTAAATTTAATTAGTAAACTATATAATTTCATGTCCAAAACTGGTCATCACTATTTATCATGGTATAATTGCAAACATAAATACCTCTCATTAAAAGAATAAATCGATTTAGCACTTTAACAAATAATTAACAACATTTAATTTTTACGCGATTTAGTCCTTTTATTAAATCAGACACTCAAATGATAAAATTAAATCACGAAAATTTCACAGATATTAATTCACACAATATAAACACAGATAATAATATTTAATTATTTTTCTGACTAGGATTTATGGTCCCCAAAACTACTGTTCTTATTAGGGTCGAAACCGGACTGTTACAAGAAGTGACCCCGAACATCTTCGATCTAGACCTGTCCATGGGCCAGGCCGGGCCGGGCCCAGAAAAAATTTTCGGCCCACCTCCTAGGCCCGGGCCCGACCCAGCCTGAAATATGGGCCTGAAATTTTGCCCAGGCTCGGCCCGGGAAAAATATCATAAGCCTGAGCCCGGCCCATTTTTTAATAAACATTAAAAAGTTATTTTAAAAATAAAAAAATAAAATTATTTTAAAATTATTTTAAAATTAAAAAATAAAAATAAAAATATATATTTATTATATAAGGGCCGGGCCCAGGCCAAAAAAGTGGTGCCCGAGGCCCGGCCCGTTTTTTAAACAGGCCTCGTTTTTTTACCCAATCCCATATTTCGGGCCTATATTTTTACCCGAACCCTCTCATATTTCGGGCGGGCCGTCGGGCCGGGCCGAGCCGCCCGGCCCATGGACAGGTCTACTTCGATCACCCACAAAAAGTTTTTTTAATAATTGAAGGTGATTTTAAAGCTATCAAGATGATTTTTATCGTATTCTACAATTTTATTTAAATTGTTTTAAATCTTAAGTTATCATAAAATTCCTATTTTTCTTAACTTGAATGACATTGATTTAAGTCGATAAACTTCAAACACTTAGTATATGGTTTAGATATGTCCAAACCTTAAAAAAATTATTAAATATAATTTTAAAAATGTACTCAAGCTTCTTGAATGGTTGAGATATGCTTTAAAGAATTTTTGTTAAGCTTTCAAATGATATTTCTTAAAAGAAAATATTTGTACAAGTTAAGAAAACGTTTCGAAATGTCTCCTAATTATACCGATGATCAAGACGAGTATAAGATGTTATAAATTATCACAATTATTATTGTTATGAATAAACAGCTATAAATCTAAGATTATTGGTATTTTCAAACATGAGATGATGTTTCTAATCTAGTGAAAGATACTTAAAAACTTGAAAAAACATTTTTTTTTCTTATGGAATGGTAGCTTATTAATTATTTCCTTGACCAATGAAATGCTGGCATACGTTAGAAGATCTTATTACTAATTATTCTTCACTAGTTTTTATTTTTGAACAATCTTATTATAGATTCCAATCCCACAGTTCCTCTCCAACTCATAAATAGGAGGATAATACGCTTCAGTGCACTCAAACCCATTTTCTCCTGCATTGACAACAATATTTATGTCAATCGAGTTAAAACTCAATCAACTATTTTTCACTAATTTTAAATTTATGTAACAAACACATATTCCGAAATATATATATAAATATATATAAATATAAAAGGGCGTAATAATTGTTTAGGGCTTGAAGGCATGTGTGTTGTATAGTGATTGAATATAGAATTGATGTTACCTAAAGGGTTGATATCAAGGTCTTTACCATTTCACTCAAGATTTAGTTGACAGTTTAAATTTATTTTTAAATATGTAAAATGTGGGATATACTGCTCTTCTCCCTTCCCGTATGAAATTATATCCTATTAATCAATATTTTATTTATTTCATTATAATTGTTTATTTTAAAATAAATATTTTTGGTAGATCTTTTTAGCAATTTTAAAATGTGTTTGTTTTGTTATTTTAATATTTTTCTATGTTTGTTTTATGAAAAATAATTTGGTCAATAAAAAATGACTTACTAATTAACGAAAAATAATTCATATTTTCTTAAAGTTTTGAAGAACATGAATCATTTAAATAAAACTTATAAATAACTTAATTTTTATATAAAATCTAATTTGAATAAAGTCGAATATTGTTACAATAAATTTTTATTTTGAAATTTTAATATATCTAAAAAATATAATATTAATTTTAAATATTATAATTTTCAATATTATTAAACATACATATTTATATTTAATAATATTCTAATAAAATTATTTAAAATTACAATTTTAATTTTAATAATAAATTTTAACATTAAAAATAATTTTAAATTTAAATATATACTTAATATTTTATATTAATATTTTAATAATATATACAAAAATTTATAAATATTTAGTAGGAACTATTTTTTTAGATTATAATAAATTTTTTGAACTATAAAATGCATATTATAATTTAAATTCCACTTAGCTTTATGCATCATTTCGAGCTCCAATGCACTGTTATCCATTTATATATTAACTTTTTTTTTTTTTGTATTCACATGTGTGAGTTTAAGACCAATTCTCTTCTGGTTGAAGTGAAATTCAAATAAAACATTCCTAACAATGAGGACTACGAGATTCGAACTTAGTCCAAATACTTGGGGGAAGAACTCTACTTTTACTTCTCCCAACCACTTATTGGTACTTCAAATTAAATTTTAATTAGACACTGATTATTATTAAAGGTATATGAGATATTAATTATTATAAAATATTATTTTATTATAAAATAAATTTCGGTTGTCAAATAGAAATATTTTTATAATATTTTGTAACAAATATAATTCATGTTATGTTTATTTCATTGAAAATAACTTAAAATCTTTTTACCAACTATGGAAGTTAGGTGAGATGGTAAGAGTCTCTCCTACCTTAACCAGTGGTCGAGGGTTTGATCCTCGCTCTGGGTATGGAGCAACTTAAAACTTGTGGCTAGCATTTATCCCCTTAATGAGCCTACAAAATGTGGAAGATTAGTTACAGGACTTACTCCGGTAGATGCCTTAAGAAATAAAAATAAATAAATTTACTAAAAATAAAAAATACTTTATGCAAAATCATTCAAACATTAGAAGATATTATTTTTTTTTAAAGAAGTAATATATTTTTTAGAAATAATTTTTAAGGAAAGAAACAAATATAATTAATTAATTTGGACGGGCTGTCCTATGATGGACCCATAAAGTACATTAAGCTTTGAGTCAGAGTTATTATATTCGGGTCAGCAGCCCAAAATTAGTTACCCATCGGCCCTTTTCCTAATAAAACAGAATATAAATAATCCACACTTCTCAAAACCCTAGCGCTCCTCCCTGTTCTTCATTCTACTCCATCTTCACTCCCCCTCCTCACCCAAACCCTACAAAATGGCCGCCGCCGCGCGCCCTCTTGTCTCCGTCCAAACCATAGAGTCCGACATGGCTACTGATGCCACTCCAACCGTTCCTCTCGCTGATGTGATGAAAGCCTCGATTCGACCCGACATCGTCACCTTCGTTCACGACAATATATCCAAAAACAGCCGTCAACCCTATGCCGTCTCCAAACGCGCTGGTCACCAAACTTCAGCTGAATCCTGGGGTACCGGTCGTGCCGTCTCACGTATCCCTCGTGTTCCTGGTGGGGGTACTCACCGTGCAGGCCAAGGTGCTTTCGGAAACATGTGTCGCGGTGGACGCATGTTTGCTCCTACCAAGATCTGGCGCCGCTGGCACCGGAAAATCAACGTTAACCAGAAGCGTTACGCCGTTGCTTCTGCCATCGCCGCCTCCGCTGTTCCTTCCCTCGTCATGGCACGTGGCCACCGCATTGAGGCTGTACCGGAGATGCCGCTGGTCATTTCTGACGCTGTTGAGAGCGTTGAGAAAACCTCGGGTGCAATCAAGGTTTTGAAACAGATCGGAGCATATCCTGATGTTGAAAAGGCTAAGGACAGCCAAGGAATCCGACCCGGAAAAGGAAAAATGAGGAATCGGAGGTACATTTCCCGTAAAGGTCCTTTGATTGTTTACGGAACTGAGGGAGCTAAGCTTGTTAAAGCCTTCCGTAACATTCCTGGAGTGGAGGTTGCCAACGTGGAGAGGCTTAATCTGTTGAAACTGGCACCTGGTGGTCACCTTGGAAGGTTCATTATTTGGACCAAATCGGCTTACGAGAAGCTGGATACGATTTACGGGTCATTTGATAAGCCTTCTGAGAAGAAGAAAGGGTACGTACTGCCTCGATCTAAGATGGTGAATGCTGATCTGGGTAGGATTATCAACTCTGATGAGGTGCAGTCGGTTGTGAAGCCCATTAAGAAGGAGATCAAGAGGGCACCTTTGAAGAAGAACCCACTCAAGAACTTGAATGCTATGCTGAAGTTGAACCCATATGCGAAGACTGCTAGGAGGATGTCTCTTTTAGCCGAGGCACAACGTGTTAAGGCTAAGAAGGAGAAGCTTGACAAGAAGAGGAAGCCCATTTCTAAGGTATATCAAGTTCGTTTTGGTTTTGAATGTTTCCTGAATGATGATAATTGTGTAATGGCTTTGCATGTTTGGCTTCTTAAATTATATGTTTTTGTTTATCACTGCTTCATAATTGTTACATTAATTGCTATGAATATCGTGGTTGTGCTTATGAGATTACTCTGTTTTGGTGTAGGCCTCATAGAAATAGTGTATATAGTTTATTGTACACGTTTCGTTTGTTGAGATATTACCTTTATTGAATGTTGCTTCTTTATACCATACTCAGTTTGCTTGACTAACATTGATATTACACTTATCTGGTTTAAGTTTAAACAATTTGTTAAAATGCATCAGTCAAGTTCTATATTTTATAAGTTTTTATGCATTGATGATTTTACACTTATCTGGTTTAAGTTTAAACAATTTGTTAAAGTGCATCAGTCAAGTTCTATATTTTATGAGTTTTTATGCATTGATGATTTTATCATTTGTTGATAATTAATTTGGGCATAAAATTACTTGGAATGGCTTTTGTTTTTGCTGCTCTGCCTATTCTGATCATTTGTGCTATTCAAATTATACTTGTTTCATTTATTTTTCATTTCTTTCTCAGGCTGGATTGATTATCTTATCAATCTTTATTTCTGGCATGCCATTGAATGATTGTTCATGTTCAAGAACTGCTAGTTGTATTATAGATTCTAGATGTGTTGTTATTTTGTATCGTAATTCTAAGAATCCCCTGTTGGTTTTTTTTTGAATGCTATCTTGTGGACGATTCAGGAGGAGGCAACAGCAATCAAGTCAGCAGGCAAAGCATGGTATCAGACTATGATCTCCGACAGTGATTACACAGAATTTGAGAACTTCTCTAAGTGGTTGGGTGTGTCTCAGTAATTTTAGTTTTTGATTTAGATATTTGTTGCAGACAATGTTTTCAGCTTTGTTATGGTGTTGTCCTTTTAGTTATTTTGGTGTTTTGAGTTGTGGGTGGAAGGAAAATTAGTGAAATATCATGCTTTAATACGCTTCTGTTTTGTCCTCCTCCCCTGTTTTCGCATTCTATGGCTAGTGGAATAGTTTCTATAATATGAGAACAAGAAATTAATCAGTTTACAAGTCTCTTTTGTCTTTTTGATATTGAAATGCTTGTTTTGCTTTGGTCTATCTTGTTAACTGGGATCCTGAATAAAGTTTTGATTCATTTCTTATTTTCCTTTTGCTTTGGGGATTAAAAAGTAGACCTGTTTGACCGTGCATAGGCCTCTTTTTGGTATATGTACCAGGGAAGCCCTTGTACTTAGGTCAAACTGCATTTCGGCCCTCTATTAGAAAAATGGGAAAATTAGCTTTTATACATTTTGAAATGTTCAAATTAGCCTTTTAGTTAAAATTTAAATTTTATCCTGGAACATGAAATTATTCTTTTTGATAAACTAAAGAATTGGTCACCTAACTCTGCCTTTTGTTCTTTTTTGGTCTTCAAGCTATAATAGTTTTTCAATTTAGTCTTAAATTATTTAAATTTTTTGAAATTAAATATTTTAGTTAATCAGTTCTGATTAAAGTTGTTTTGATAAAAATATCAAAGAAGTCCTTGTATTTTGGGGCTGATTGCATTTCTGCCTTTCTATTGAAAAAATGAGTGAAGTAGTTTTTATATTTCAAAAGGTGCAAATTAGCTTAAATGATGATGTGGTGTATGAATTTACATGATTAATTATTAATTTGGTGTTTAAATTATAGCTAAAATACCCTTTTGATTTTTTTTAAAGTTTTATCAACAATAATTTTAAAATATTAATCATTAAAATTATTAAATTAGTAAAAACACTGGGAGACCCGATACTGAATCAGATTCAGCAGCAACAGCAATGGCTAGACGAGCATCACGACTTATTTAGTCTTTTGCCTTCCAGGATTTCTCCTGACAAACCCCTAATTTCTCCACTTCTCCCTCTTCCTCTTCTTCTCATCTTTTGACTTGGTCACACTCTTTCTCGGCCGCTTCGGTGTCTCAACCGGTGGTTTTTGTAGACAAAAACACACGCGTCATTTGCTTCGGTGTCTCAACCGGTGGTTTTCGTAGACAAAAGCACTCGCGTCATTTGCCAAGGGATCACCAGAAAGAATGGCACTTTACACACTGAACAAGCCATAGAATATGACACTAAGGGTGGGTTTGGATGGGCGATTGGGTGCGGTGCGGTGCGTTTAGCTTACTTTTTGTCTCACGCTATAGAATCGTTACAGTATCTAATCTCACCGTCACCGTTATTTTAACACTAACCACAAGTAAATGCGTTTACTTCCGGTGAGGTTAAAAGCAGCGGTGACGGTGAGATTAGTTAATATAGTGGTGAGATTGGATACTGTAGCAGTGAGATTAAAAACAACGGTGGGGTGTGTGTTTGGATTTAAACGCAGCTGTAGCGGTGAGATGAGAATTGAAAATGACTATTAAGGACATTAGATTAAACATGATATATAATAAAAAAATATAGATTATTTAACATTTACAAAATTAGTAAATAACTAAAATTATTTCAAATAAATTTATGTCTAATAATAATTTAATTAAAAAATAATTAAAATTTGAGAAAGAAATCAAATATTTATTATTTTATTTAATATTTCAAAGCTAATTATATATTTAGCTATAATTGTTCAATTTAGTATTACTTTATTTATATAGTTAGATATTTTATTTTAGGTTTATATTTAACTACTTATAATTATTTACTTTTATATTATAAATTTTATTATGATTTCTTTGCTTTATTTTAAATTATTTTATGGGATTTATTACAAAGGACAAAAAAGGATAAAATGCTACAAACGCAGCTTTAAAATTTTAACTAGGTAAAAATAGACTAGTAGGATTTTTAGAGTGTGGTGTGATTACACCTCTTCCACTGCAAGCAGGCTTGTCATCCAAAGGCAATATTGAGTTGCGATTGCACAATTTTTCATATAAATCTCACTACACTGAGGTTGAACGCGAATCCAAAGGAAGCCTAAGACGGTAACTTTAAATTTCCTTCAAAAGTTCACCTTTTTAAAAATATTAATGGATGTTTTTGGTTTTTCTTTCCTGTATTTTTTAATGGGACTATTATTCCCTGAATAATTGATGGGTTATTGAGAAAATCACGGAAACTAAGACCTTTATAAAATTTGTTTATATATGCCAGAGAGGTTTGTTTCAGTTTTGTATACGGGAAATGATCCAATGTTACTTATTGGTCATATATTTTTAATAATTTATATTTAAAATTAAATATTTTTAAAAATATATTAGAATTGTTGTTAAACAAAATTTAAAAAGTAAAAAACCTTCAATTTTTTTCAAAAAAGGCAATTAAGTCATTGCTCTTTTTTTTTGGCACTCAATTGAGTACTTAAACTTTCAAAATGCATAAAAAAGGCCTTCAAATTTTTTCAAAAAATGCAATTAAGCCATTTTTTTTGGCACTCAATTGAGTACTTGAATTGTTAAAATGCATTAAAAAGGTCGTTTGCTTGTTAACTTATTTTTTGGTGATAAAAAACATACAACTCAAAATTAAAACATTAAACAAAAGACATTTGAGTCCTCCATCAACCATAAACAAGTTCTTCTATCCCATACTACCTTCGAGATCTTGTCTGCAAATTTATTGTCTTCTCTAGAAATATGTTGAATATTCCAACAACGAAGCAACTCCATTAGGTCGGCTGGAAATACCATACCTTGAATTTCTAAGGGTACCCGTCTGTATACTTTATCAACCCGAGCTAACTAACCTAAAGGACTAATCACGGAAAACTCTCTAATAGTGTTTTCAGTAGTTATACTCAAATTTGCAGAAACAGTATTAGCTATATATGAGTGAGTAGATCAAATGTCAATTAGAGCAAACTATGGAACATAATGAATAAAGAATGTACCTTCTATGACGTCAGCATCATCACTATCCTCGCGGCGTCTCGCCGCATAAACCAGTGCTGGCTGTTGAGCCTCAGTCTAACCCGCACCTCTACTAGGTGCTCTCTGTCCCCTCCCCAAACCATTACCCCCTTTACCAATACCACGACCCCTAGGTGGTTGCTGAACCACTCTCGGAGGCTGAACAGAACCTGGAGTTGGAGTCTGTGCCGCAGCTAGCACCTGATTTGGTCGACGGGGACAATCCATGACCCGATGCTCCATCGACCCACAACAGAGACATGCTCCTAACTTCCTCCAAAACTCGCCCGGATGACACTTCCCGCGGTCACTACAGAGCTGAATCTCGCTCACTGCAGTTCATGCCTCAATCCTCAGGTGCCTATCAAACCTCACCCATTTCTTAAGGCGCTGTCCAGAACCAGAAGGACCTGAATCCCTTTTAACTTTATTCTGATCTCTCTTGTGGTCATGCCACTCGCGCTCATTGAGCTTCACCTCTTCTACAATCTTCGCCTTATCAACAAAACTGCAAAAACCCGCTCTTTTTAAGGAGCTATCGGAACTCTCGGATTATACTGTAACCGTTCTTCAAATCTCACACATTTATCATAATCAGACACTACCAAAGCTCGCATATACCTGCTCAGTTGTAGAAACTCGGCCTCATATTCAGCCACAGATCGGTTACCACTGAGTACCTTACTCAACTGTCAGCCACCACTGATAGGCTTCATCCTAGAGCAGGAATACAATACCCCTCAATTTCTGAGTGGAAGAGTAGTTAATGTTAGTCATGATACGCTCGGTGGCTTCTAGCCAATATTCAGCAACAGTAGAGGTGACTCCAATAACGCTTCTAAACAGTTCAGCACTGTTTAACCGGAGTCTTCTAGTAACTGACCCTCGGCCTCTAGATCCAGAATAGGTCCCGGTGACCCGCTCTAATGCCCAAATCATGGCCTGGAACAGTGCGTTGTCCCCAGCCGTCAGAGTCTAGGACTCCGTCTCAACAGTAGGAGTACCAACTATCTCGCTGGTCTCTAGATTATGCATATTGCCTATAGAGGATGACTCGTTCGAGCTTCTCCTTGGCATCCACGACCCCCACGAGTTCCCCGTCCACAATTACCACGCGAACTCATAGTAACAATTTATCTACAATGTCAGAGTGCACAGATCAGTTCAGAATTTCAACAGAGTGACCTTACTAGCTTATATCAGAGTATTTAACCAGACTCCGATACCACTAAATGTAACACCTTAACCCTGTCCTAGGAGTCCAAACCAAATCCGGAGAGTTACATTAACACTACTAAAAAAACCCATATTATAAACATAAATAGAGGAAACCGTTTGATAATTAAAACAGTTACAAAGATCAACCATTAATCCAAGAACATCAAGGTCATATTACTATTATGTTGAAATTACTTATAATAATAAAGATACAATGAGTTGACCAAACTTTCGCCACACCGATCCGCTCAAAACTGTGGATTACCTGATATACAGTTAGAAGCAAAATGAGTTAAAACTCATCATAAAATCGTAATAGATTCAACTAAAAGTACCATTGCAATAGTAAACTATTGAGTTTCATATGTCAATCAGAATCAGAGAATAGATAGTGCAGATTTAATGTATCAGTATTGTAACAGAATGATTCCAGTTCATATACGAGACAAATTAGAAACAGATGCAGATATCCCTACCCCCACCACTACACAACATCTCTGACCATCCCAACATACTATTAAGGGCATTTAATACCTATCCAACCCTATATACCAGATGTGTCATTATGACACGTTCAAAGAGGTGCAGACTAGCTGCCAAATCGAGATGCAATAAGATGCCAAAGTCACATATAATCTTGGCTTTAGCCACTGAATCAAAATATATCATTTCCTCCTTTTCACTTTTCCCATCCAATGCAAATGTAAATTACAGATGCCAAAATGTACATATAGTTATGCAGATTTAATTCATAAACAGATAATACAGGTCAACGTTATCAACAGTCATGATATTTTGTATCTATTTGTATACTCACAGTTTTGTTTTAGATTTAGTAGATAGCAATACAAACAGTCTAATATAGGTTATCAGTGCACTATGGAAATTGATGTTCGCGTTAGGCAACCCTCACAACCTTAGAAATAAACTCTGAATCTGACCTACATGCTCAGATAACCCCACACGACATGGCACATGCCCGTGTGCCTACCCGGTATACTACATAACCTAACACACACCCATGTCATCAGCCCGCGTAGCCCTAAATTTACAAATAGTGAGTCACACGGCCTGGACACACCCCCGTGTCTTTGACCCGTGTGGACTTCAAAAGTAATAGTGAGTCACACGGCCTGGACACACGCCCGTGTCCCTAACCCATGTGATCCTTATCTTTTACTCGGTAAATTACACGACTTAGACACACGCCCATGTCCTTGGCCTGTGTAAACCCTACATTAACCTGACCACACACGGCCTGAGCACATGCCCGTATGACTCGTATTTGGTGAACAGTGTGTCACACATGGCCTACCACACGGCCTAGCATACGACTGTATAGCGTCGACAACCATGTTTTCCAGCTTTCGAAATTCACAAAAACTCAAGCTTTCGGTACACACCTGTTATAGTTTTAGAGTAGGAACAATGTAGAAGAATTTTGAAGCCTAAAATGACCATACAATAATCAATTATACAATTATTCTTAAATTATCGTTAAGATTGTCATATTACCAATTATGTCGAAAAGTTTGGACACAACCCCAACTTAATTTCGCACACTCACCTTGCACGTAAAAAAGGAAAAATGGACTAGCGTGATGGAGGAGTGTCTCCCATAAGATCATTTCTTAAAAAGGTAACCAATTGAGTACTTAAACAGAGAATTCGAGTAAAACAAGCAAAAATCCTGTTTCGACAAAATAAACAATAACAAGAAGAAAACTCACAGAGACGGAATGAAATAACGACAGAACTTACACAACAACCGTACAATCGACACAATGAACAACGAAGAACTCCTGATTAACCAAGTGTCAATTATGGAAACAAGTAAAAAGAAAAATAAGAAGAAAAAGAAAAAGAAAAAGAAAAAGAAAAAGAAAAAGAAAAGAGAATGGAAAGAAATAAAAAAGAAACGATGGAAACTAGTTCAAAAAGAAATCAAGTTAACCACCAAACAGACTTCCAGGGGTTAGCAAAATTATTCCCCTATCGCACACTCCGGGACTCGAGCACAGGATCAAATGGAATACAGGTGAACCAGCAGGCTCATTCTTGACATAGGTTTGCATTGAATTAAACTTAATTTTGGAATCCCATGATTGGGGTTGCTTAGAATAAAATAGCAAAATTCTAAAGATATGACTTAAACTCCTGACCTTGCCCACATAAACAAAGCAAAGAACCACATATACAGAGATTTAGTTATGAAAAATCCAACACTCAAGCATTTAAATTTTGGGGCGTTATAGGTTTTCTTGCACAACGTAAAATAAAAATTTTAAAAACTAACCCGATTTGTGATATTTATAGCAATAAACCTTAGACCGAAATCATACATGTGTTTTCGAATAAACGGATTCTTGTCATTCCTAGCTTTTAACCAAACGATCTTCTCTGTTATTCTCGTACCATGAATTACCTCGAGTATGGGCTCGATCAAATTGAATAAATTTATTTTCTTTTGGGATGAAAACAAAAATTCTCTTATCAAATAGAAACTGGTAGAATCGTTATTTCAGAAAATATATTTAATTCTTAGAGAATAAAAGTCTCTATATTCTTTGGAAGAATAATGGTATCTTAAAGTTGTGTAAATGGCCCTACCGATGTCATCTATTTATAGGGAAAGAATGTAAAACCCTTATTGAATTAGAAAAATTTATTTTAAATAAAAAAACACTGCCTACTTATAGTAGGATTAGGATGGGTGGTACACCCCTAGTATTCCTACTAGGGTTGTCGTCCCTTCATAATCCATAAGGGAATTTTATGCCTCTCTAACATCGGTCCAATTACGAGTACTTCTCGGGCTTTTCGACCAAGTACTTTTTAATTTGATCCAACTCGATTCTATTTTATATTTCCCAAAATAAAATTCAATATTTATATTTAATTAAATAATTTTTTCATCTCAATTTTACCCCTGATAAAATCTCCAAGAAAATATATTTAATATTTCACCATTCAACTTGTTCACTATGATTGTATGAGTTATTTTCATTTTCGAGCTTTAAAATAGCTCAAAAACTTAAACTCAATCTTCTGATTATTTTTGAGAATTCATTTTCCATTTCTAAATGAATTCATTTCTCATTTTCATTTCCATTTTGAGAAAATCAAATTCATTTCCAAATGATTCCATTTTCTCTATTTTCATTTTCATTTGGAGAAAATCATAATCATTCCCTAAATATTTTTCATTTCTCTATTTCTATTCGTTCTGTTCAGTTTGATTCAACACACAATTCATTTCGAGTTTCAACGAGCTAGAAGAGGGACCGATTTGACATATGCAATTGAGGCTCAAATGATTTATAATTAAGTTCCAACTTTTCGCCTATTAATTATAAACTCATTTAGTCACAAAGTCATTCTACTATATATCGTGACTGAGCTCTCCCTAACGGCATATCATTGTGAAAGCAACTCAATTAGTGCTCGTCTAATAACCTTGTCATAAGTTTGTTACCCTAATAGGATATCCTTAATCTCTTTGGGTTAATACCCGTTCTCCCAATATGATCATATTTTATATCTTGGTAATCATTACATTTTCCTTCATGAAAAGTCAACTATCAAATGGTGAACAAGTCATCCATCACAAAGACGAACGACCCGTGGCCACGTTTACTTTTCATCAACCATATAATTCCAATAAAAAGATATTATTTACCCACGTTTCAGGCTATGAATTCCACTATTGTGAATGTCGCTACATACTGCAAAAGTTGTACACCCAACACATTAGCATTCAGTTCCTTATCTATTCAAACTTAGACTTTTACTTACATCAAAGTGTACGAGTCACGTATATATAGTCCGTCATCCACTCAGGATTTAGGTATGTCACACTATGAACGTAGAAAGTGAATAAATCTATAAATAGATTTAGGGTCTATTTCTCTTGGGTCCTGTTCGATGTACTGTCAGTCTGGTCAGTCACATATATGTCTCTAACTTCTGGGAGTCATCCGCTCTGATGCCCAAGATAAAACATCTCCATAATTGGACTTGATAGGCAACATATTAGTTTTTCAATCAGTTTACTTGTTTTTTATTGGACTAAGAATATGTTTAGGTTCGTCTATTAATACAAACTGTCTTTCCGTATTACAATTCAACCACGTAATACCGCTTAGTATTAGTTTAAACGTTAGACAACCAATGAGCAACATTTGCTACCACTTTGCTTTGCGTGCAAAAACTATACGAGGACAATCATGCAAAGTATATTAATGTAATCCATGAATTTTTATTATTATTCAATTTGTTCGAAAAAATTACAAGTTTCGAAATGAATATACTATACCAAGGCACCATATTCAATAGGTGTTACATGTGAGATGTGTTCAGTTAATCAAATAGAATAGCTGGTTCAAAGTTTAGTCTACCATGCAATTTCAATTAATTTTAACATGTTTTTACTAAGTGAAGGTTCATTCGTAAGACACTTTCATTTGTGCAAATTGATTTTCAAGATTATCAAAATCTAAAATATTTTAAAAATAGGGGAGATTGATGGAACATTTTCAAATATTTATAGTGTTCCAGTTACTATAAATGAAAGAGTGTAATTAATCAAAATTTATATCTTTTGGTTATTGATCAAAAGTTATATCACTTGATTTTTGACAAAGAAGTATAACTATTCAAGCAATATTACTTGAATAGTTATGTTTATTTAAGAGATATTAGTTGAATAATTATATTTCTTTTAAATATGCGATTATTCAGAAAAGATACCTATTGGAAGTTATGTTTCTATAAAGAGATATGATAATTCCAATAAATAAGAATATTCATTTGAGAAATATAACAAAAAAAATTATCAAAAGTTCTTTCTATCCTTCCTCCATATTCTACTATTCTTAGATTATTCTATAAACCCACTGCAAAAATTCTCTATAGAACGATTTTTTTTATACTTTGCTCAATGCTAAGTGGACTATTTTTGTTAGTGTAATAGTAATCGGGCTTCATTATATCATTGAGGTTCATTTACTTAAAACTCATTTGTACACCGAGTATACATGAGGGTGAATAGAATCTTAAAGTTAGTGGCTTGATACACATATTGGAGTCTTATCTTGTTGCTTTGTTTTTATAATCGAGTTTTTGTATATGTTCTATTCGTGTATTTTAGATTTCCTCACCAAAATTCTATATTAACAATATAGGGGTTGCTGTAGTGGGAGGTTTGATTCGTGATGCTAATGGTGATTTTATCACTGGTTTCCATCGTAAGTTGGGTATTTGTTTGGTTTAGAATTTGAAATTTGGGCAGTGTATGATGGATTGCGGTTGGCATGGCAGAAGGGGTGGAGAAAATTGAAGGTGGAGAGTGATACTAAGACTGTAACAGATTTAGGCTGACGTTGCTCAAGAGTAATAAACATTTATGTGAGCTTGCCCGGATGGTCTTGTTCATTTCTATTAGCAGAAGATCTAGATTTGGAAGTGGTAATGATTAACATTTATAGATTATAGATGAACCCTCTAAAGACTTATTGCCTATCCTATTACGCAATCAGGCACGTTCTTGATATTTTTGAGACCTTAGGTCAAACAATAAATTAGGCCCCTTTTAAAAAAATTATAAAATGTAATATAATATAATAAAAATATATACTAGTAGTTTCATTAAAATAATGCATATTATGACATTAAGTGCATAAGATATTTTCTAACAAAATTAAAAAAAAAACATATTTCATTCAATCTACTCTTATGTAATCAACTACAAAAATACAAAAATTTATAAAAAGTGGGTTCTACGAGCATTCTGAGATGCAAAATCATTAATGATAACATCAACATCAATGTTCTCCAAAAAATCCTTCTCGATTGATAAAATTGCCAAACCGTTCAATCGTTCTTGTGACATTGACAACCTCAAGTAGGTTTTGATTAAGTTTAGCTTTGAAAAACTTCTTTTAGCTGATGCTACAGTCACAGGGATGGTTAAAAAATTTCTATAAGCAATTGAAACATTCGGATAGCAATCTGTAGATTTGACAAACTCAAGAATTTCAGTGGCTAGCATTAATTCATTCGGTAAAGTAAATTGCAACACTTTCAATTTAGAGAAAAAATCATTTAAATCAACATCTGATGAATCAACATGAGAAAAGGTAGAGTAAAAAGTAACACAACATTCTCTCAATTTCTTTTCATCAAATGACTTTAACTTGTTTGAATTAAGCAAAAACTGAAAAATACTTTCAAATGTTTTTAGTTGCTAAAATCTGCTCTTTAAGGAAGTAATTGTCATGTCTACAATAACTAAAAAATAATCAACTCTAAATAATTCATCAACTGACTGAATTTCTTCATCCTCTTGATTATTTTCATCAAATTATTTTTTTCTAATAACATGATGCTTTGTTGGAAGGGTAGGCTCTACATTCATATCAAGTGCAATACTTTTAGCAATATTCATACTAGAAGTAAAGCCTTCATCTCTATACTTTTCAAAATATGACAATACACCTTCCAATTACTTTATGATGGTGTCAATGCACATAGACTTAGATTGCAATTTCTTACTCACCATATTTATAGTAAATAAAATTTCATACCAAATTACCATACCAAGCAAAAACTCAAAACTCTCAAGTGCATTGACCAAACTCTCCGTTTCACTCTTTGACTTTGCATCATCACAAGATTCATATAATTATGGCAAAGCCAATCTTTTTTGGGGAGTTTGAAATCTAATAGCTTTAACACTTTTAATTCGACTCTTCCAACGAGTATTAGATAAAAATTTCACTGTTAATTCAAGAAAATTATCAAGAAAAATTTTCCATCTTTTTGTAGAACTTGAAAATAGTGAATATATGCGTTGAACAATTCCAAAAAGTGAAATAGCTCTAATGCAAGAATGTGTCATATCACTAAGAGTAAGATTCAGACTATGACAAGCACAAGGCATATATAATGCTTTCGAGTTTATTTCAAGAAATCGCTTTTGAACACTTTGGTGCTTTCCTTTCATATTGAAACCATTATCATAACCTTGACCCCTTACATCATCAACATTAAGATCAAGAGACTTTAAAACATCTTGTAATTCATTAAAAAAATCCCAATCCAGATGTATCATCCACCTTTAAAAACTCTAAAAAGTACTCCTTAATTTTTATTTTATTAGTTGACATATTCACACATCGTACTATTAGAGTCATTTGTTCTAGATGACCAATATCAGGGGTACAATCAAGAATTATAGAAAAATATTTTGCCTCTTTTATCTTAATTATAGAACTTATAACACTATGAGCCAAAAGAGAAATCATTTCATTTTGAATTTTATGCCCAAGATAATGATAATGAATTTCACGGTTTCGAATGTGTCTAACATGATCTTGCATTATCACATCGAATTTCACAATCATTTCAATCAATCCTAGGAAATTACCATTGCTATCTTGATAGAGTTTTCCATTAGATCTTCAAAAAGCCAAATTATGAGTAGCAAGACATTTCACAGCTGAAAATATTCTAAGTTAAACTTGTCTCCATCGCTCTTTCTCTTTCATAAGATGTTCTTGCAAGCTTTTATCAGTTGCTTTATTTTTATCCAACCTTATTCTCATTTCATTCCAAGTATTCATATTAGTTATATGCTCAGCACTGTTTTAATGTTGTTTAAGTCTCTCACTAATATGCCTCCAATCACTTAAACCCTTATTTGCTAACAAACATTTGTTACTAATAGATTTGAATAACTTACAACAAAAACAAAATACTTTGCCAACATGTTTAGAATAAACCAACCATTTTCTATAACTAATCTCACCATTGTTCAACTTCCTAGAAAAATAAGCATATGAAAAATGTCTATTATTATTATCGAGAGGAAAATCAAGATTCATTTCTCTTATAGGCCCCTTTTCAACTAAAATGTCCCTTGTTTTTTTTTATCAAGATTAGCCCAATTTCTAGGATCATAAATATCCAAATAAGGACTTGTTTGTTCTTCATCAATGCCAATATCAGGAGGAATTGTTTGTTTCTCATTAAGACCAAGATTTTCAAAATTGGATACATTTGGAACATCATTAGGCTCATTTGGATCATTAATCTCATCATTCTCATTGACATCATTATTCAAACATTCATTTAATTGATTTAAATTTTCATTAAAAACTACTTTTTTAAAAATAAATTTATCAATAGCACATTGCTGTGATTTTTTTAACTCTTCAGCATGTTTTCTCTTTTTCCTTTTTTCACTTCTAGATAAATGCTTTTTAGGAAACATTATATATAAAAGATAAATCAGACACTTAAGTAACACAATAAAATAAAACAATAGCACCTGATAGAAGATTTTCAAGTTGAATATTTGCTTTCACATTTGCTAATTCCAAAAGTCAAATCGAGTCACTGGAATTCTGTAAATATAGTTATAATAATCAATTACAAATAGACACAATAATTAACTAAAAAAATTAAATGAAATGCAAGTAAAAAATTAAAGGAGTAACAAAAACATAGCCTCAAGTAAAAAATTAAGTGAAACTAATGCCATATTGTAAGTGCGTTTATCTGGCAAACAATCATTTTTCTGCATTCTTGAAATCAATCTAAGAGCTCTATTAACCTCAGAATGTTCGCAATGATAAGCCAAGATCACATTGTAACTCCATGTATCTGGATTAATATTCCTCTCAATCATCTCAGTTAGAAGCTAGTAAGCTTTATCAATCTTATCATTCTTGCAAAGCTATAATAGCCTGTTTTTAATAAAATTGAAACAGTGGCTTTGGGACCACAAATCCGAGGTCAAAAAATTTATTTTATTATTTTATGGTCTATAGCATGGTAGAAATACCGTATAAAAATTTTGTTCAGAAAGTTTAACGTTTACATGTTTAATTTGATAAAAAGGACTAAATCGCGTAAAGTGTAAAAGTTGAGTTCTAATATCTCTTTATTAAATAGCTATAGAACATTAATGTGGAGGTCCTTATATGGTAATTAGTCCATTATTATGTTAGTGGATGATAATGGCTTGACAATTTTGTAATTTGAATTAATTTTAAAGGTTAATTAAGTAATTAATTAATAAATGATAAGTTAAAATAAAATTAAATTGCTATCATCTTTCTCCATTTTCTTCCACCGATTTTCAAGAGGAAAGGAAGCCATTTTCATCCTTAACACTCAACCATCTTTAATCCTTCAATTAGGTATGCATTTTTATCCCGTTTTTAAAGATTTCTATATTTTCGGGATTGTTGTAGCTTAATCTAGCTAGCTCGGAGACTAATTTTTGAAACTGTTAAACTATTAGGGTTTTACCATTAATGAATATATGTGATTTTTGAAGTTTGATGATAGAAAATGAATGGTTGTTGTTAGATAAACAACTTTTGTAAAGGATTTTTAGTGAAATTATCAAATAGGGACTAACTTGAAAAATAGAAAATATTACGTGATAAATTTGTGAATTTATGAAATATATGGGCTGCTATTAATATGTGTAAAAATCGGTTAGGCTTGGATGATGATTAAATTGCATGAATTTCATTTTTCGAGCCTAAGGACTAAATTGAGAAAGAATTAAAAGTATAGGGGCAAAATCGTAATTTTTCCAAAATTACATGTTGGACTAAATTGAATGTGAATTATATTGAATAGGGTTAAATTCATTCCTAAAAATCCTGTCAGACCTCGTATAGAGTTAGATCGAGGCAAAGAGAAAATCTAGGATTAGTCGCCTCCGCTTCAATTTACACTTGTCGAGGTAAGTTTGTATAATTAAATTATACACTTATATGTTTTAAATTGAATGATATGTTTGTAAATTGTGTATTTTTCATGAATGAATACCGATCGCGTATCCGATGACGTACAACGACTACTGAGCCTCGTTTGAACCTTAAGAATTTGTAGGATACAAATGACATGTCATTAGGGTTACCGATTTCAGCTCGTATGAGCTTATTGATACTCAGTTCAAATGAACTTACCGTTATTCAGCTCGAAAGAGCTTATCGTTATTCAGCTCGGAGGAGTTTACCATTTATAGCTCGTAAAAGCATACTGATTTAGAGCTCATATGAGCATACATGTACAGGAATTGACGAATTACAGTTCAGTACAACTCGTGTGTACTATCCGCGTATCCAACGATATTCTAAATGGTTCAACGGGCACAGTTCTGTTACGAGATTATATGAGTTCGATATGAACTATTACAGGTATTTACATGAAATACATGAAAGTGATGTTACATGATACATTGATTTATGAAATGAATAATTCGTGTATATGAAATGTGATTACTTGTTGAATTCATCCATGTATATTGGATTTTATATATGATTTACATGGCTAATATGTTGATGAACTTGTGTTTAGGCTTTTAGCCAAATTGGTTGGGATATGTTATGTTAGCTTAACTTAATTGTGATTTAAAATGGTAAGTTAAATTCTAAGTTATACGAACTTACTAAGCTTAAATACTTACTATATGTTATTTTCTGTGTTTTATAGTGATTCGGAGGCTCGTTCGGGTTGAAAGCTTCTCAGAGTTATATCACACTATCCATCGTCTCTTTTGGTACTTTTAGTTGGTTACATTTTGGTTATAATGGCATGTATATGTTATTTTGGCTAATGTTGGCCTATGTGTGATGTTGTGGTTGTGGCCATATGTTTTGGCTTGTGTTTTGATATATTTTGCTATGTGTATATATAAATGGCCTTATCATATTTGGTGTGTGGCTTGATTTATGATAGAATAATGAAAGGTAAATGTTAGCTAAATGTGCATTTTGTACATATGTTTGTGATGTGAAGAATTGGTGATGAATTGGTACCTTGATATGTAAGGTATATATATGTCTAAATATGTTAGTATTTGAAATGCGTTTTGGTATCAAATGGTGTGTTTTGGTAGATAAATGAATTGGTATGAAAAGATTCAAATTAGCTTGGTAAATTGATGGTTTATTTGGTTATAATATATATATATATATATATGAAAATACATGTTTGAATACATGAAAGTGATGTTACATGATACATTGATTTATGAAATGAATAATTCGTGTATATGAAATGTGATTACTTGTTAAATTCATCCATGTATATTGGATTTTATATATTATTTACATGGCTAATATGTTGATGAACTTGTGTTTAGGCTTTTAGCCAAATTGGTTGGGATATGTTATGTTAGCTTAACTTAATTGTGATTTAAAATGGTAAGTTAAATTCTAAGTTATACGAACTTACTAAGCTTAAATGCTTACTATGTGTTATTTTCCGTGTTTTATAGTGATTCGGAAGCTCGTTCGGGTTGAAAGCTTCTCGGAGTTATATCACACTATCCATCGTCTCTTTTGGTACTTTTAGTTGGTTACATTTTGGTTATAATGGCATGTATAGGTTATTTTGACTAATGTTGGCCTATGTGTGATGTTGTGGTTGTGGCCATATGTTTTGGCTTGTGTTTTGATATATTTTGCTCTGTGTATATACAAATGGCCTTATCATATTTGGTGTGTGGCTTGATTTGTGATAGAATAATGAAAGGTAAATGTTAGCTAAATGTGCATTTTGTACATATGTTTGTGATGTGAAGAATTGGTGATAAATTGGTACCTTGATATTTAAGGTATATATATGTCTAAATATGTTAGTATTTGAAATGCTTTTTGGTATCAAATGGTGTGTTTTGGTAGATAAATGAATTGGTATTAAAGGACTCAAATTAGCTTGGTAAATTGATGGTTTATTTGGTTATAATATATATATAGATATATATATATATGAAAATACATGTTTGAATATTGTCATTTGAGGTCCTAAGGGCATATTGGTTGTATGTGAAATATTACATGTTTTAGACTTGATTTTGGCTTGTTTTTGATGCCTTGTTATGGCTTGTGGATGTGCATAATACTGAGTTTAGCTAGGTGCCAAAATAAGTGAGAAATGTGGCTTGGAAAATGGCTTATTTTCATTCACATGGGTAGAGACACAGGCGTGTGTTTCAGCCGTGTGGGACATACGGTTAGGTGACACGGTGATGTGTCCCTTGTAGCTTTTTAAGGGTACAAGTCAGTATACTCACACAGCTCAGCACACGGGCGTGTGGCTTGGCTGTGTGACCCTAGACAATGAGTTACACGGGCACGGACACGGGCAGAGACACGACTGTGTGTCCCTATTTCGGATATCCATATGACTTAAGACATGGGCGTGTCTCTTGGCCGTGTGACCCTTACAGTTTTGAAAATTTTAAATTTTTTTGAAATATTTCATGATTTTCTAATTTAGTCTCAATTTATTTCTAATGCGTAATTTGAGCCTCGATGGCTCATATAAGAGACAGTATGTATGATTTCGATTGGTTTCTAATATGAATATTTTATGATATGAAATGTTTGAAATTCTATCAGTTTGATCTGTAAACTCCGGTAATGCTCCGTAACCTAGTTTCAGCGGTGGATACGGGTTAGGGTGTTATATTTATTAGTATCAAAGCTACGGTTTAGTTGATTCTCGAACTAATGTAGTGTATGCTAGTCTAGCTATACATGCCATTATATAACCTGTGATAATGTGATATCTCCTGACTGTTTTGAAACATGTTTTTAGATAGCAATGACATCCATTCGAGCTGATTCCGATGAAGTAGAGAGTAATGCTCAAGCCTTCATGGAGTAGCTTTGAATGGTGCGAGGCCTGTATTTGAGGTTCGGGGAGAAGAGGCTAAGGAAGTCTTCTTCCAAATGATAAGTTAATGGTTCACCGAGTTTGTACAAACGAACCCGGCTGCTCAACAACCTTCACCCCCTTCTGTTCCCCAACCGATTCCCGTTATTCCACAAGGTACGGAACCTATTCGAGTTAGTAAGCCTTCTGTTGATAAGATCCATAAGTATAGGGCTAAAGAATTTCGAGCTACTGCCGATGATGATCCTGAGAGAGCTGAATTCTGGTTAGAGAATACCATCAGGGTTTTTGACCAGTTATCCTATACACCGACTGAATGGGTGAAGTGTGCAGTATCTCTACTAAAAGATTCGGCTTACCAGTGTTGGAATACATTGACTTCTGCAGTGCCGAGAGAGTGTATCACTTGAGAGTTCTTTCAACCCGAGTTTAGTAAGAAATACATCAGTCAGAGGTTTTCGGATAAAAAACGTAAAGAATTCCTAGAGTTCACACAAGGTCGTATGACCGTATCAGAATACGAACGAGAATTTGTTCGTTTGAGTAAATATGTTCGAAAGTGCATTCCGACTGAGACTACAATGTGTAAATAGTTTGGAGATGGATTAAACAAAGATATAAAACTATTAGTCGGGACCCTTGAGTTGAAAGAATTTGTTGTACTGGTTGATCGGGCACATAAAGCGGAAGAGTTGAGTAAAAAGAAAAGACGTGTAGAGATTGAAGCTAGAGATTCGAGAAAGAGATTGACGAGAAAGTCATACCAGCCAGCATCGAAGAAATCTAAAGAACATCACTATCGTTCTACTACTTCTGTGGGACATTCTAATAGAGACAGAGATATCAGACGCTTTAGCTTTAAACCTCAGGCTACATCTATAGCGAGTATGGGTAGTGTTAGAAACACTAGACCCGAGTGCAAGCACTGTAACAAGCCACATTATGGTGAGTGTCAAATGAAGAACGAAGTGTGTTTTAGATGTGGTTCCTTTGACCACTATCTTAGAGATTACCTTGAGAAATTCGAGAAAGAGAAAGTCCAAACTTCGAGGCTGAGCAACACAGCTGCGAGAGGTAGACCACTTCGTAATCTAAAAAATGTGAGTGATAGTCGTGGTGTGACAAAAGAATCTACTGTGAGGTCCGAGGCCCGAGCACCAGTTAGGGCTTGTGCTATTCGCACATGCGAGGATGCTTCTGCACTAGATGTCATTTGTAACTAGCTCGGGGACTAATTTGTGAAACTGTTAAACTATTAGGGTTTTACCATTGATGAATATATGTGAGTTTTGAAGTTTGATGATAGAAAATGAATGGTTGTTATTAGATAAAGAACTTTTGTAACGAAATTTTTAGTTAAATTATCAAATAGGGACTAAGTTGAAAAATAAAAATATTAGGTGATAAATTTGTGAATTTATGAAATATATGGGCTGTTATTAATATGTGTGAAAATCGGTTAGGCTTGGGTAAGGATTAAATTGCATGAATTTCATTTTTGAGCCTAGGGACTAAATTGCAAAGGAATTAAAAGTATAGGGGCAAAATGATAATTTTTCCAGAATTACATGTTGGACTAAATTGAATGTGAATTATATTGAATTGGGTTAAATTCATTTGTATAGATCCTGTCAGACCTCGTACTGAGTTAGATCGAGGCAAAGAAAAACTCTCGGATTAGTCGCCTCCGTATTTACGTACACTTGTCGAGGTAAGTTCGTGTAATTAAATTGTACACTTATATGTTTTAAATTGAATGATATGTTTGTAAATTGTGTAATTTTCTTGAATGAATACTGATCGCATATCCGACGACGTACAACGACTACTGAGCCTCGTTTGAACCTTAAGAATTCGTAAGATACAAATGACATGTCATTAGGGTTACCGATTTCAGCTCGTATGAGCTTACTGATACTCAGCTTGAATGAGCTTACCGTTATTCAGCTCGAAAGAGCTTATCGTTATTCACCTCGAAAGAGCTTATCGTTATTCAGCTCGGCGGAGTTTACCGTTTATAGCTCGTAAGAGCATACCGATTCAGAGCTCTTATGAGCATACATGTACAGGAATTGACGAATTACAGTTCAGTACAACTCGTGTGTACTACCCATGTATTCAACGATATTCTAAATGGTTCAATGGGCACAGTTCTGTTACGAGATTATATGAGTTCGATATGAACTATTACAGGTATTTACATGAAATACATGAAAGTGATGTTACATGATACATTGATTTATGAAATGAATAATTCGTGTATATGAAATGTGATTACTTGTTGAATTCATCCATGTATATTGGATTTTATATATGATTTACATGGCTAATATGTTGATGAACTTGTGTTTTAGGCTTTTAGCCAAATTGGTTGGGATATGTTATGTTAGCTTAACTTAATTGTGATTTAAAATGGTAAGTTAAATTCTAAGTTATACGAACTTACTAAGCTTAAATACTTACTATGTGTTATTTTCCGTGTTTTATAGTGATTCGGAAGCTCGTTCGGGTTGAAAGCTTCTCGGAGTTATATCACACTATCCATCGTCTCTTTTGGTACTTTTAGTTGGTTACATTTTGGTTATAATGGCATGTATAGGTTATTTTGGCTAATGTTGGCCTATGTGTGATGTTGTGGTTGTGGCCATATGTTTTGGCTTGTGTTTTAATATATTTTGCTATGTGTATATATAAATGGCCTTATCATATTTGGTGTGTGGCTCGATTTATGATAGAATAATGAAAGGTAAATGTTAGCTAAATGTCCATTTTGTACATATGTTTGTGATGTGAAGAATTGGTGATGAATTGGTACCTTGATATGTAAGGTATATATATGTCTAAATATGTTAGTATTTGAAATGCGTTTTGGTATCAAATGGTGTGTTTTGGTAGATAAATGAATTGGTATGAAAAGATTCAAATTAGCTTGGTAAATTGATGGTTTATTTGGTTATAATATATATATATATATATGAAAATACATGTTTGAATATTGTCATTTGAGGTGCCTAAGCGCATATTGGTTGTATGTGAAATATTACATGTTTAAGACTTAATTTGGGCTTATTTTGGATGCTTTGTTATGGCTTGTTGATGTGCATAATATTGAGTTTAGGTTGGTGCCAAAATGAGTGAGAAATGTTGTAAAAACCTGTTTTCAGTGAAATTGAAAAAATGGTTTTGGGGCTTCAAATCTGAGGTCGGAAGAAAATTTATTTTAATATTATTTTATGGTTTATAGTATGATAGAAATATCATATGAAAATTTCGTTAAGAATTTTTACTGTTTACATGTCTAATTTGATGAAAAAGACCAAATTGCATAAACTGCAAAAATTGAATTCTAGTAGCTAGATGTATCAATTAGCTATGGAATTCAAATTGGAGGTCCTTACATGGAAAATAGACCATTTAGTGAAGTTAGTATATAAGAATGATTATTCATCATTGGAAATTAGTAAATTATTAAGGGTAATTTTGGAAAGATGATTAAATAAAAGATGATAAATGAATTAAATAATAAAATATCATCATTTTTCATCATCTTTCCTAAAATTAAAACATAGCAACTTTAGCCATGAAAGTTGAGTTCTAGCAAACTTATTTGACTTATTTAGGTAGGTATTCTTGTCCCGTTTTTAATAATTTTTATGTTTTCGAGATCGTAATAGCTTAATCTAGCTATCTCGGGGATTAATTTACAAAACTATTAAAGTGTTAGGGTTTTCTCTTGGACGAGTATAGTTGAATTATGAAGTTTTATGATAGAAAATGCAAGGTTGTTGATAGATAAACAACTTTTGTAAACAGAATTTTGATGAAATTATGATTTAGGGACTAAATTAATAAGATGAAAAATTAATGGAAAAATTTTAAATTTTATGAAATATGTATGCTGCTATTGTTATATATGAAAATCGGATAGGCTTGGAAAAAGGATTAAATTATATGAATTTCATTTTCCAAGCTTAGGGACAAAATCATAATTAATTAAAAGTATAGAGGTAAGATAGTAATTTTGCCAAAGATGTGTTTTGGACTGGATTGAATGTGAATTGTATTAAATTGAGCTAAATTCATTCGTATAGATCCGAATAAACCTGGTATGGAATTGGATAGAGGAAAATAAAAAGTATCGGATTAGTAGCTTACAAATCTACGAACATTTGTCGAGGTAAGTTTGTGTAACTAAATTGTATATTTGTATGTTTTGAATTGAAAATTGTTGTGTGTGTGATTTGTATAAATTGTCATGTATATTATTGATCACACATGTTCGATAAGTACTAAGTCCCTTTTGAACCTAAGAAATTCAATGGATACAAATGACATTGTTATTAAGGGTTCCTGATTGGTTGCGGTCCTACATGTGTTGCGGACTCACCACAGCTCTTATGAGTGTCCCGATATATGGCTCTCACGATCTTCCCGTTATTTAGCTCTTATGAACATCCCGATATATGGCTCTCTTGAGCTTCCTGTTATTTGGCTCTCACGAGCTTCCCGATATCTGGCTCTCATGAGCTTTCTGATTAACAGTTCTCCGGAGCTTTCCGATATTAGCTCACATGAGCTTATTGATTACAGCTCTTATGAGCTTCCTGTTACATGACTCACATGAGATTTCCGTTATATATAGCTCGGAAGAGCTTCCCGTTTACATGCTCGTATGAGTATTCCTGAATATGAATTGACGGATAATATATGAATTGACGGATTACAGATTTATACACTTTGTGTGTACTACATGTGTATTTATCGATATATGGCTCTCTTGAGCTTCCTGTTATTTGGCTCTCACGAGCTTCCTGATATCTGGCTCTCATAAGCTTCCTGATTAACGATTCTCCGGAGCTTTCCGATATTAGCTCGCATGAGCTTCCTGATTACAGCTCTTATGAGCTTCCCGTTACATGACTCACATGAGCTTCCCGTTATATATAGCTCGGAAGATCTTCCCGTTTACATGCTCATATAAGTATTCCTGAATATGAATTGAAGGATAATATATGAATTGATGGATTATAGATTTGTACACTTTGTGTGTACTACCTGTGTATTTATCGATATTTTAGTTCAACAGGTAAAATTCTGATATGAAATAATATAAGTACGAAATGAAATATTATTGTATATGCCTGAAATACATGAAAATGATGTCACTTGATACGTCGAAATATGAGATGAAAAATACATGTGTATGAAACTTGCTTGATGACTATGTACATTTGTGATTAGTTATTATATGAATTACATAATTAACATGGTTGATGAGGATATGTGTTTAGGCATTTGGCCAAATTAGTTTGAGACACACGGTCTGGCCACACGAGTGTGTGTCCCCTGCACATTTGAAAAAATTTGAATGTTTTCCAAAAAATTTTTGGAGAACCCGATTTGTTTCTAAGGTGTATTTTGGGCCTCAAGGGATATTATGATTGATTTCGGATATGAATGCTAAATTATATGAAATTTCTATTTATTTATCTGTAAGTTCTGGTAATGCTCCGTAACCCTATTCCAGCGACGGATATGGGTTTGAGGTGTTACCAAGGTGGCTTAGAAAATAGTCTATTTTTGTCCACAGGGCCTAATACATGGGTGTGTCTCTTGGTCGTGTGAGTTATATGGCCTGGCCACACGGCTGTGTGACCCCTGCAGTTTTGAAAATTTTAAATGTTTCTGAAATATTTTTTGAGTTTTTGATTTAGTCTTGATTTGTTTCTAATGCATAATTTGAGCCTCGAGGGCTCGTATAATGGACAGTATGTATGATTTCGATTGGTTTCTGACATGAATATTTTATGATATGAAATGTTTGAAATTCAGTCTGTTTGATTTGTAAACTCCGGTAATGCTCCATAACCTTATTCTTGCGATGGATACGGGTTAAGAGTCTTACAAAAGCTTTTTGATAATACAATTGTAAGTGAACAAATTTGGTACAAGATTCAACAAACAATTGCAAAGCTGGTAAGATTCAACACTTATACCATCCTAATATTATCATAAATGTAAAAATCTCACAATTGAAAGGGATAAAAAATAAAGAACAAACAAGGTGTTCAAAAAAAAAAGATATACTAGTAATTTCCACTTTCTACTGAAGTTTACTACTAGTAAAAAATAAAGAATAAACAAATAGAAACTAAAGTTAGTCATTTGTCAACCTCTTCATGTGGAACACGAAATAATTTATAGTAAGAAAAAAGAATATTTCTAGTATAAACAAAGAGCAAAATTCATTAACTTCCGATACAAAGGGAGGAGTACTATTTGATTAAAGACAAAGTTCTTAAGTAGTAAGGATTTTAGTTATTCTATATTGACATATAAATCATTTAAATTGTGCAGCCTGCTAAGTTGTACAAGCTGAAGCATCTTTCAAGGGTGGAGGTTATAACTAATGAACCCAGTGGATGTACTTTTACTATGGTAAGCCTTTCTTTTTGTTGTTTGAATAAAAACATGCTTTGAAAGCTTATGATCTTTGATTTTTGTCAATTCAGTTGGCCAAACAATTCTTAGCGGTTATGTTACCTAATGAAGTAATTCAACTGAAGTAGAAGCCGTTTCTCTCCCTGCCTGAGATTTTTTCTTCTGCTTCTTACTAGATTTCTTATAGGGATTCGATAACTTCTCAAGTCAGAGTGTTACTCCACCTCAGTGGACCATGCGCAACATTGATGACAGGTAAATTGAAATAGCTCTGAACTGAAGATATCACTTTTGTCATGCCAGGGTAGCTCTTTTCCCCTTTTATGTCCTTTCCTTTTGGTTTTGAAAAAACCCGATTCTTATATTCTTTTCTCAATTTTCTTTTTACAACTGGATGTTATACTATCTCTAATTTCTACCAAGAAATCCCATAAAATAGAAAATTGTTGGTTTCTGCCTAATACATCAACCAAAATACGATAGCTTGTATTACTGTGTTGAAACCCAGAGTTCAAGATAGTTAAATTGCATTAAAATCAATGTCAGAAATAACATGAATAATGACTAGATGCTGATGAAATAATAAACTAACAAAGTGATGTGCTCTGTCTAAGTATGCAAGTTACAAAGAGGAAGAAGGGAGAATTAATGGATTATACCTGCAACAATGCTAGTAATTGTTGATTTTTGGGGGTGGGGAAATGAAATTGTTTTTAGCTTTAATGGTAGGAGTTGAACTTTAGGAACTAGAAGAGGTTTGATAAGTCAAGGAGTTGGAGATGAAGGGGAAGAATTAAAAATCTCTTTTACTTTTTTTCTTGCTGCAATGAACTCCTCTGTTTTTTTTTCCCGTCTGTAACGTATCAGAAAGTTTAGAAGATGAAGAGTTTTTTTTTCACCTTTGAAGAAATAATTTTTTTTGGGCCCACTTCCAACTTTGGACCTTGGCAGCTGCACTCTTAGCCTACCCCCAAGGCCGGGCCTGTATGCGATGCTACTGGCTGAGAGATGATGTTAAGCTGATTTAATTTGTGTTCTTGTTTTAGGCTTTATCCTCTTTTTTTATAAATAAAAATATTATTTAAATTATTTTTTATCAAAATATTATTTAGATTATTATCTATTTGAAATATTATTATTTTTCATTATTTAAATAATTTTAAAAAAATATCCAAATTTATCATTTAAAAAATCTAACAATTATAAACTCCGATTAATTGAATTATAAAACAATTATTGTAGGTGATATTCTTGAGAGACAACCGTCTCATGTGTGACTTATAAAATTTTAAAATATCTAATATATATTTTAAAATTTTCTCTATTTTTTTTTATAATTTTTTGTATTTTTTTTTCAAATTTAAAGATTTTCTAAAGGTTTTTTTAGATGATGAAATCATTCTAATATCATCATATGACATGTGGCAGCATATGAATGGTTGAATATCTTAGCCATTAGTTTTAATGTTCAAAAGACTAAAGTGGGAATGTGTAATAATATTAGGGACTGAAGTGGACTAAAAAACTTTAATAACCAAAATGAAGAAAACAATATAGTTCAGGGACAAAAAGGTGTATTAAGCTAATTATAAATTTGCCCTTCATTTATATTAACTATAAAAGATAAATATGATTTATATGTTAAACTTAAAATTTATAAATAATTTATATTAATTACTTAAAAATATTCAAAAAATTATATTTTATATATCATAATATTAACAATGAATTACCATAAATTATTTTATTATATTTGTATTATAACTTAAATTGAATATTCATTAATACAATAATAATAAGTGAAAATAAAGATTCAAATATAAATTTTATTATAATTTAAGTTTATATATTTTATATATAATAATATAAGTTTATATATTTCATATATAATATTAATTACTTAATAAATTATTTTTAATATTTTTAAAATAATTTAAGTTTATACATTACATATACTATAATATTAATGAGTTTAATTATAATCTAAATACATATTTTTTTAGCGCAACAAAACAAAAACAAACATTTTATTTTTAAAAATATATATTTTTATGACACTGAATAATAAACAATTCAAGTTTTTTGAAAGCTCATTTTAAGGGTTTTTTTTACAATAATATTATAAAAAAATAAAAAATAACCAAAATGTTATAACTTTTTTTTATTTACCAAAATATATATTTTTTATTTACCAAAATATATCAAAAAA
The DNA here is from genome assembly GCF_007990345.1 of Gossypium hirsutum. Classification (NCBI taxonomy): domain Eukaryota; kingdom Viridiplantae; phylum Streptophyta; class Magnoliopsida; order Malvales; family Malvaceae; genus Gossypium; species Gossypium hirsutum. The sequence continues at coordinate 43,221,618 of NC_053440.1, read as the reverse complement.
AATCTGCAAAAAAAATCTGACCGATGTGACGGGGCACCTTGGTCACGCTAAAGCCATTGGCGGCACCAATGGTGCTAATGCCATTGGCGGCACCAATGGTGCCATACTGATTGGCGGCACTACTCGTATTATATAATCCAGCTCTGTCCAGCTGAAGGGAGAAAAATCAAAAGAAAAAGAAGAAGATGTGCTGCGGAAAAGAAGAGAAAAAGAAGGTATTTTTTTTAAAATAATTTATTATATTGTTGTTATTATTTTGTAAATTTTGTAATATTTTTTGTTTTAGTTTAGTTATTAAGATTAATAAAACTCAAAATAATAGTAATAGTTAGTATTATTATTATTATTATTATTGTTGTTGTTGTTGTTGTTGTTGTTGTTGTTGTTAGTATTAAGATGTTATTAATGTATTAAGATGTAACTTAGTAATATTATTGTTAGCAAAAAACTAGTATTATTATTATGGTTACTTATTATTTTTATTTACCAAAATAAACTAGTTAGTAAAAAACTAGTATTATTATTATAGTTAGTTAGTTAGTTATTACTTTTAGTAAAATTAATAATTTTATTGTGTATTATTTGAGTATAAAATTATTAATATTATTAGTGTGTTAGTTATAAGGATTAGTGGTTAAACGGTTTTCATGTACAAAATTGTATATTTAAACATTAAATTTTATTTAAGTAATTTAGTTGCCATTCGAGAATTTTTATGAGATTTTTTTAACAGATTATATATTGAAGATGGATGCTAAGTTTCTTGCATGGTTTATTTCGATGGAGTGATCTTGACAACAAGTGTTGGATGTGTATTTGAATGTCGGCAACAAATAGCAATGAGATTTAATAGAAATGTATCGTTCGATGAAATGAAGGCAAGGATTAACGCAAAAATTCATAGACGTTGTGGAAGAAAGATATCAAAAATTTTCTACAAGTTTCCAGTTTCTACAAATCCAGTCAAATTCGTGGAAATGGAACTTGTAGACGACGAAGACGTGGAGACAATGGTCGCTCTTAACTGTGGGAATGGGAGTGACAAGAATGCACCAATTCACTTATTTGCTGAGTTAGCCGGTATGGAGCAAAATGAAGATGTCAATACATCTGATGAAGAACACAGAGCTCAAGAACCGTGGATGGTGGCTCCAATATCATACGTTGATAGTGAATCAACTATGGGTGGGATCGGTATCGACCTGAATTTTACACCCGATGTTGACATGGTTGGTGGTGAAGAAGAAGGTGGTGGCGATCATTGGGATGAAGAGGTCGATAGTGACGGTGATCCCGATGTGGACGATGTACCTGATGATATTGACGATGAAGATGTCAACAACAATGAAGGCATTAACGCTTCTTCGGTCGGGGAGCAGATGCGGCGTATTTTGATACACAATAATCTTGGGCCACACATGTCGCTCATAGACCCCGACGTAGCTTATGTAGCTGAGTTTTTGGAGTACCCTGAAATAGTTTATTGTCACGGGCTGGCCGTAACATCTGATGATGATGAGTTATTCATAGGCCAAAGATTCAGCTGTAAAGAAGAGTGCGTATATGCCATTAAACGGTACAGCATGAAGATATCGGTGGATTATAAAGTCTCCGTGTCTACTCCGACAATATATGTTGGGGAGTGTTGGAAGGCAGCGGAAGGCTGCAATTGGCGGGTACGAGCTGCATTCATTAGAAGTTCTCAGATGTGGGAGATACGAAAATTTGTTGGTCCTCATACATGCACATCAACACGTATGACAGAAGATCATGGAAAACTTGATTTGAAAACTATTTGTACGTGTATCATGCCGATGGTGAAGGACATGCCGACCATTAAAGTTTCGGTACTCATTGCGAAAATGCAAGCACGATTGCAGTATCGAGTCTCATATCGGAAGGCATGGATAGCTAAACAGATGACGATGAAGCAACTGTATAGGGATTACGATTCGTCGTATAATGAGCTTCAAGGTTGGATAGCTGCTATGCGGGAGTACGTACCAGGGACTGTGATTGAGTTGCAGACAAGTCCATATTACGGCCCGGATGACCAGTTATAGCCGGCAAAAAGGATTTTCCATCGGATGTTCTGGACGTTCGATCCATGTGTGCGGGCATTTCCCCACTGCAAGCCACTTGTGCAGGTGGATGGGACCTGGCTGTATGGAAAATATACACAGATCCTACTTGTTGCAGTTGCTCAAGACGGTAACAGAAACGTGCTCCTAGTAGCATTTGCTATCGTAGATAAAGAGAACATGGAGTCTTGGGAATTCTTCCTCACAAATCTACGGAGGTATGTTATTAGGAACGATAACATTTGCATCATCTCCGATAGAGGGAAGGGTTTAATTGCAGCTATTAGGCGTTCCGGTGTGCCGTGGAGATCCGTTTACTACATTCGTCACATTGCGTCTAACTTCCATAAAGATTATAAGAATGCAGACTGGAATAGACAAGTCGTGGCAATGGGTAAATGATAACCTTATCTTTTCAATATAAGTTGTAATGTTTGATGTTATCGACTTACTAGAACTTATTTTTCGTTAATACGTATGCAGCGTACGAGTTAGAGCCACATAATTTCCGGCAAAGAATGATCCGACTTGAGAGTGACATGGAGGGGCAGACAAACACATTTGACTGTGATTGTCCGGGATCTGGCTGGGGGTCCTGCTCCGGCTTTGCCAGTTGTGGAGAACAATATGCCGTCGGATCTGGATCCATCGGGCTCGCTACGTCCGATCCCCCAACTTGCTGCACGTACTGGGGGATTATAGTCGATTGCCCTCCAAGTAAATATAGCTTCCCGCAACTATGGTACCATTGTGTATACTCCAATGATGGTTGTAGGTCTGTAGCCATAACCATTTGAGGAATTCGACGCAATCGATGGTTCCACAGTGCGACGTATTTCCGGTGCTTAATTCCCCAGTCCAATTGAACTCTTCCTCTCTTTGTCAAGCCGTGATCATCCCCCAACTGGCACGGCGGATCCGGGATAGGTTGGATGCACCCAAACTGCTGAAGCACCTGATCGCCGTGATACCACTGACGACGTTGAAATTAATAATTGGTGTGTTAGTGCACCATATGTGGGAATCAACGAGTGCGGACGAGGGTATAACATTTGTAATTTCCAGCCTCCGGTATGGCATCCATATAAACTGCATGAGTAATAACATTGTAACGAGTTAGACCGATAACATGTGAGTAAGATATAGAAATAGAATAGATGTCATGAATATTAGAATAGCAGCTTACCCCTTCCCGGGCATGCTGTTCAATCCTCATGCGGTATATCGGGACATCACACGAGTTCCCGATGCCAGGACAGGTCGTCCACCTACAAAAAATAGTATAGGGTTTAGGGTTGGTAACATTACTCAATATATTATGACTACAAATAATGACAATTTATATTTTATCACCTGAGTGACAGTGGATACAAATAGGGTTGGTGACTAACGCGTGCCAAAAACGGCATCCGATAAAACGCCTACGACTGCAGCAGTATGAGGCATCCGCCGATGTCTTTAACCTGCGGCTCTGTCGCCCGAAAAAGCTCCCGGTAGAGCGTTGCTAGAACGGCGGAACCCCAGCTATATGGCATGGCAGTGGACAAATCAGCTAGCAGGGGCAGGTACGGCAAATGCACACTGTCGCCGTTTGCATCAGGCATGAGTATTGCCCCTATCATATGCATGATGTACGCTCGAGCAACGCACATCAACTCACCTTCAGTGGCGGTCGCTGATAATTGTCTAATTTTGGCTTTTAGCCATGTAAATTTGATGCCGGAAAAATATTTGTCGCCGTCCTCTGGTGACTCTCCTAGGAGTTGATAGCAAACTACAGCGGGATCAGTGAATGACGATACTCCCGTTACGGGACTCCCGTCAATTGGGAGCCCAAGCTGCACTGCAACATCCTCCAAGGTCACCGTGCACTCCCCGCACGAAAAATGGAAAGTATGGGTCTCCGGACGCCACCGCTCCACTAGCGCAGATAATAAATCAAAGCGCAAGTCCGAGGACCGGATCAATGCTACTGACCCAAATCCGGCTAGCTCCAGGTACGGCAGCAATCGATCATCTGGAGCTATCTTTAAAACACTCACATGGCCCCTTAATACTCGGAACGAGTCCTGATAGTGTTAAATTACAGAAACAATATTACGATAACATAATTTATTTGTATATACTACATATATCCTTTTTAAATTAATAGAACTCCTGGTTAACAAATAATAAATCATACCGCGTTATTAGCCGCATCAGATATGTGTCTAACATCTCTTCGAATCAATCGAGCCATTGCGATGCCTACAAGTTGAAAAAAAAGTTAGTAAAAAAATATCATAATTTCTAAATTTATAATTTCTAAATTTATTAGCCGCATCAGATATGTGTCTAATATCGCTTCGTATTTTTCTCCGCATTTTATTCCTTTAAAAAATATCATAATTTCTAAATTTATAATTTTATATTATTTCAGTGCATAATATTTGAAATTTATTAATCTAGTGTGTTATTTAAGTTAATTTTCTGTAAAAAAATAGCCCTTACCCCTGCCTTTTGCTCGTATTATTTTCTCGATTTTTATTACTTTAAATAAAAATATATTATTCTCGTATTTTATTATTTTACATTATTTCAGTACATTTTTGTTTCAATTAGTTGTATAACTTATTTCTGAATTTTTTAAAAAAATTTACTAATACACTCTTAGTTCGGCCATTTGTTCGTATTTTTTTATTCCCCTCCATCACCCTTTTTTTGCAGGTTTTTTTTTATATATTTTGGTAAATAAAAAAATATATTTTGGTAAATAAAAAAAACTTATAACATTTTGGTTATTTTTATTTTTTTAATATTTTTGTAAAAACCCATTATTCTGGTAAATAAAAAAAAGTTTATAATATTTTCGTATTTTTTTATTTTTTTGTAATATTTTGGTAAAAAACCCGAAATAAACCCTTTCCCTTGCCCTTTGGTCGTATTATTATTTTCCCGATTTTTTTACTTTCAAGAAAAATATATTATTTCGTATTTTATTATTTTATATTATTTCAGTACATTTTGCTTCAATTATTTGTATAACTTATTTCTGAATTTTTAAACAAATTTACTAATACACTCTTACTTCGGCCATTTGTTCGTGTTTTTTTATCCGCATTTTATTATTTTTAAAATATCGTAATTTTTTATTTTATAATTTTACATTATTTCAATTTATTATGTTTGAAATTTATTACATGTACATTTTTCGCATTTTTATTCGCATTTTATTATTTTCGATAAATATACAATTCCCGTTTTTTCTTTTCGTATTTTATATTTTCTTAAACATACTTCTTTGTCATTTTACTTTTAATGCTATTTTCTTAAAATTTAAATTTCAAATTCCTAAGTAAATTTCATAAAAAAAATCTCTATTCAACATACAATGTACATACCATTATTTTTTCATTCTAAATATATTTCATAAAATATATATGCTAAACAAAATAATAAAATAACTATAATGTACATAACATAAATTTTAAACACACAAATATTACAAAAAAAAATTACCTTTTCTTTTCTTTTTTTTTCCTTCTTCCCTCTTCTTCTTCTTCTTTTTTTTTCTCTTCTCCTTTCCTTTTCTTTCCTTCTTTCTTTCTTTTTTCTTCTCCTTTCCTTTTCTTCTTCTTTCTTTCTTTTTTTCTCTTCTCCTTCCCTTTTCTTTCCTTCTTTTTCTTTCTTTCCTCTCCTTCCTTTCTTTCTTTCTTTCTTTCTTTCCCTCTCCTTCTGGTCCCCCCACCACCGACCCCCCCTAATATACATTGGTGCCGCCAATGGTATTGGCACCATTGGTGCCACCAATGGCTTTGACACCTTTGGTGCCGCCAATCCCATTGGCGTGACCAGTGTCTCGTCACATCGGCCAAATTTTTTTTACAGGTTTTTTTTTGTTTTTTGTTTTTTAATATATTTTCGTAAATTAAAAAAATTATATATATTTTGATAAAAAAATTATAACATTTTGGTTATTTTTTATTTTTTATAATATTATTGTAAAAAACCCTCATTTTAACCACGTTAACCCTATACAAAACCAACTCACCCGAATTCATAAACACAAGCGCGTGGCAACACAACCGGTTCAGAGTTTTATCTTCCCCCTTCTAGAGGCAGACCCCATGCGTCCACGGTCCACCCGATGATCCAATAGTTCAAACTGAACACTAGAATCTTCTTGTCCGAACTCTCTATATATTATTCTAGTCCATCCCACCACGCTCCATGTTTCATGATCTTTCTACAATCGGCATTTTGACAAGAACCAGAAACAGAGCCAGTTCCCTTCAGCTCGTTATTGCAAAACATTTCTTGTTTTTCTTTTTATCTGGGGTCAGTGCGAACACTTGGAAATGGCGAAGAAGTGCTATCCGACAGTGAGCGAAGAGTATAAAAAAGCAGTGCAGAAATGCAAGAGAAAGCTTCGGGGACTCATTGCCGAGAAGCACTGTGCTCCCATCATCCTCCGTTTAGCGTAAGCTTTTTGTCATCTTTTTATTGTTTTGTTTTTGTTTTTTCTGCTAGGACTTCATTATCCGTTGGTTTATATGAAATTGATGGCACTCAGCTGGAACATTCGATGTGAAAACCAGAACAGGAGGGCCGTTCGGGACGATCAGGCATCGGGATGAGCTCGCTCATGAAGCCAACAGCGGTCTCGACATAGCTGTTAGGCTTTTAGAACCCGTTAAGGAACAGTTCCCCATACTGTCTTACGCAGATTACTACCAGGTATTCCAATCCCAAATCAGTGTTTGCTTTTGCTCTATTTACTCAGTGTTTTTCTTATTGACTTCGATGTGGTGAAAAGTTGGCTGGAATTGTTGCTGTTGAAGTTACGGGAGGGCCTGAAATTCCTTTCCACCCTGGGAGACCGGTAAGATATCCATGAATCTCCCATTTGTGCTTGATCACACCTTATTCTTATGATCTTAAAAGGATGGGAAACATTTATAGTTATAACTCCTAGTTGTTTTTCAGGACAAAAATGAACCACCTCCAGAGGGTCGTCTGCCACAGGCCACCAACGGTCAGTTTCATGCATGAAAAATAAGAAAAAGGATAATTACAAGTGTTTCATTGTAAAGAAGTTTCCATTCTTTAATTTTTGTTTCTATACAGGCTCTGATCATCTGAGAGAAGTGTTTGGGCACATGGGTCTTGGCGATAAAGACATTGTTGCTTTATCCGGTGGTCATACGCTGGTAAAGTTGACAAGAGAGATTAAGTTTTCCAACTGTTAGACGTAAGTTCAATGCGTTCTAATTATGTTGTTGAAACTATTATTATTACAGGGCAGGTGCCATAAGGAGCGTTCTGGGTTCGAGGGACCCTGGACTTCGAATCCTCTCATTTTTGATAACTCCTATTTCAAGTAACAGCTCTTTTAGTACTTAAATTATTGTTGTGAGTTGATGCTCGAATCGTTTCCAACTTGATTGCATTGTGACCCATGTTCTTACATTCTTGTTTGAAACAGAGAACTTGTCAGTGGAGAGAAAGAAGGTCTGATCCAGTTGCCAACCGACAAAGCACTTTTGGAAGATCCTGTCTTTCGCCCTCTTGTCCACAAATATGCTGCAGTAAGTATCAATTCATGTCTTTCAGCTTTTTGCTATATATATCATATAGATTTAACATATGCAACCTTTATTTTATCTCTCAAGTGCGGTTCATTTGTACCAGTACATGTATATATATATGTAATAGTTGGAACTTTTGGTTATGAATAATGTTGTGCCTTATTAGGATGAGGATGCCTTCTTTGCTGACTATGCTGAATCTCATTTGAAGCTCTCGGAGCTTGGGTGAGTAGCAACCAACTTTTTATTTCATCCCCTTCTGCAAATTCTCTTGCATTTTTCCTATATAATCTAACAGTTTCTTTGACTATGTTTTAGATTCGCGGATGCCGAATAGGGGATTGACAAAAGCATCCAACATGATCATGCTGCTGTCTGGTGTCTGATGTTTATGAGTCTTTGCCGTTTGTGAAAAACATGTTGATCAAAATTTATGTTTTGTGTCCTGTGTACGATTAATAAATATCACAGTACGATGAAATAAGAATTTGAGGACAAAGAAATGTTGGTGTTTGGTGCATGTTTTGTTGGAAATGAATTAATTGTTTCCTCCTATTAATAGAAATGAGTATGTATTGAAAGTGTGGAAAATGTTTTGGGTGCGAAGAATGTATTTTCGTCATTTTAATAACCTATATTTTTATAATTTTTAAAGCATAAATCAAATTTTTTTTATCATTTTTAAGAATCAAAGTATAATTTTATTATTATTAATTTAAAATTTTATAAATTATAAAAGTATCTAGATGAAAAAGATTTCTTATTTTACAGATTATCAAAATTATATTTGATTCAATTGAATTATATGATTGCTTTTAATCCAATCATATAATATTTTCATAATATCACTATCCAAAGCCATAGAAGTTAAATTAAATCATATATAAAAATCGTAAGCCTGAAACGTAAAATAATGAATGTTTCAAAATGATTTATTTTTCTTTTAATTTGGTATTCATATAAATACTAATTTGGTATTCAAATACTAATTTGAGAATCTTGAGTCCATTTTTTATTATATATATATAAATTATATAAAAAAAGTATAATGAAAACTTTTGCTCTTGGCATTTACTTTTTTGTCCTAGAGACAAATTAACATCAAAAGAGCATCACAATTCACTTCAACCATTTTCATGGATGGCTTCTACCTGCCAGTGGAAGGTTGAAAACAGAGAAAAGAATATCACATTGGCTTGCTTAAGCCAACCGAAACGGGGTCACTGGATAGGCCTTCAAAAACCAGCTCACCATGAGCTTAACGCGCGTCTTTTTGAGATAAAACATCTAAAGTGAAGGAAAGAGGAAACAAAGTGATCCCACCATTTTGATGTTATATTGTTGGTGTATTTCTCCCTGGATTTGATGTTATATTGGGAGTTTGGTTAGGTTTAGAAGATAATACCCCAGGTTCATTTGGTTGAGAGGTATATTGTTCATGCTAATCAATAACAGTAACTTGCATTGGTTTCTTTCCATTTGCCTTACATTGGGTGTGAGTAGCTACCTAAGCCATATTGTTTTGATGTGCTTCAGGAGTGTTGGAGGAAGACTCTTCACCCTTCTTTGTCAGCAACTCCAGTATTCTACTGATATAGCCTCGTGTTTCCACAAACTTGGCATCAGTACTAGTTTTCTGCTCTTCCCACCATTTGGGAATTCTTGCACAACCTGTAACCAATCTTGCACCACCTGCATTTGCTCTTGAAGTTGTGTTTATCTAGTGTCATCTGCTCCCACCATGGTGTTTACTTTCTTTTTGCTTTCCCAGCTCGACTAGTGGATCTTTGTAAGCTCTAATACCAATTTGTCACAGCCTTAGCGGGGACAAGTTTGGATTTATGGAAGAATTTGAAGAAAGAAGGTTGAAGAAGAGAATTCTGAAATTTTCGTTCACAAGGAATAAAAGACATTACGGTGACCAAATCATGCCTATGACCATTACCATAAAACTAAGCCCATTAATCAGCTAGCCCATCTTTCTCGGTCCCAAACGTCTGTGATCCTCGTAGCCCATTATCTATCAGCTTACGTATTGATATTAGCCCATCTGTGAGTTTAACTAACCATCAGATACATTATCCATAACTACCCCTATTTAGGGATTTCATTCCCAATTTCCCCCTTTGTAGCTGAGATCATGACAACGAGTTTCCAAATGTACCCATCACCTTAGAATGGATGAGATAGTGAAGGTGTGGTAAATTCTACCTATTGCAAAAAGGCATAACCATCATGCGGCATGTATGAACGTGATAATGCATGGGTGGGTTCAAATTTTCTTTTCTATTTCAAGATTAAAAGAAAGATGAATCTAATCTCACTGTTTCGATTATATAGTGGAACCTAATAATATTTGATACCGATAGTCATTTAATTATAAATAAATTTTTATTTTAATAATTTAATTAAAAAAATTATAATTTAATTATTAAAATTTTCAAGATTTTTTTACACCCTAACTAATTGATTAGTAACATGATGCTTTTTAAATTTGAATAATAATAAATTTAATTCTCAAATTTTATATTCTCTATCAATTTAACCCTGATTCTATGTAAAATTTATAAAAAAATTAAAGTTCTTTTATTTTAAAAATTGAAAATTTCTATAAAAGTATTTTAAACAATATATAAAAAATTTAGATGCATAAAAATTATTTTTCTATAAGATTTATAGGGGTTTTAGTTTAACTACAATGCAAAGATTATGTGTTTTTTTTAAGGTCAAGTTTTGATTTTATTTCTTGGTCTTGGTTGATCGATTCCATGGTTGACTGATAACAACATTTGCATAGATTTTTATCGGTTTAATCTTCTCTTTATCATATCATTAAGCTAATCTCCTTAGTTTTATCTTTCAAAAAAGTTTAAGAAGTTGAGTTTTTAATAACTCAAGTCCGAAATAATAATGTCCAAGACTACAAGAAAGTCGACGATTCGGGTTCTGAATCCAACCCACTTAAAAGTACTAAGTATGGGGGATTGTACAAGTTGGGTTCGGTGGTCGTTGAACCGGGAAATGTTAAGTCCAAAAGTGATGGTGTGGATTGATGACGACGATGATTGGGAAGGGGAGGAGTGTACTATTAATGTACCGTAAATAGAGGATTTGGGATTCGATCAAGGAGCACATAGGTGTATGGAGGAGAAGGCGGTAACATTGGTTCAGGGAGGGTAATTAGGGTTTGCCATTTTTGGAGGTAATTTATCTTAATATTTGGTAATAAATTGGGTTGGACGAAAAAAATCGTGTTAGAAATACATATTTAGATGATTTGATTTTGAAATAAATTTTTTTATTAATGTTTAGAATTATCTATAACATTTTCTAATTTATAAATAAAAGAATAATATATTTTAATGTATTCAAACTCACATTATACTCCTACATTAATAATAATACCAGACTCAATCCGCCATTAAAATAAATTTTTAAATCATCCAATTTACGATGTGGTCCACCTCTAGCTGTTGCGCTTTGGTAGAAGCCTTTAAGCTTTTAGGCACCCAAAGTGCAACGTCAACCTATTTAGCTTTTGCGTGTCCCACCCAATGTGCTTTGCTTTCTTCGCCTCGACGTATAATTCGGTGCTTTGAAAATCCAGAGCCTAAATATTTTGTTTTTTCTTCTTTTCGTATTGGGAATCTAGCTTTTGTACAAAATGTAAGCTCCCAATTGCTTCCATTTTATTTATATGGCATCTTATATGTCATATATTATAGAAAACTTAATTTATTCAAATCTGATATACTTAATATGATAATACGTGGGAATTGTATTATTTATTTTCAATTTTTTATTGTTTTAAAAATAAAATAAAATTTTAAAAGTACACTACATTATTTGAATAATATCAATAATTTATATATTTATATATTTAAATTACACACTATGTTATGTACAGTTTTATAAAATTGACAAAATTTTAACAATTAAAAACAACTTCATATTAATGGATCATAAATTAATTTTATAAAATTATTAAATATTTGAAATTTTTTAAAGAATATTATTTCAAAGATATATATTATTTTTAAGTTTAAAATAAGTAATTTTGTTATTAATTAAAATTACGCAGGTAAAGATATCAATAAAAAATGGTTATTTAAGTATAAAATTAAAACCAAAATTTAAAAATAATAATTAAAATCAAATCATAATTAACACATATTGGATGGAGCTTCACCTAGAATATCCCATTTGAGCATGTGTCACTTTAGTATTGGATGGTGTCGGCAAATTATTTATTTTACTTGAAACGCACTGTTTGGATAAGAAAGTCTATAAAACCCCTTCATTTTTCTTCTTCAACCATCAATTTCTTGCATTAGCTGCTTTGCTTTCATTTTTGTTCTCCCTTTGTTCAAGTTTTCTTGATTTTGTGTTGATTTTTTTCTTCTCTTCTTCATGTTCATTCTCAAGGTAAGATATTTTCTTTTTATGGTTTTGTTTTTTTTTTCTTTTTATTGTCTGTTTTCTTCATTTTTTGGAACAATGTTGTCTAATGAAGTTTAATTTGGTTCATCAAAGTCCTCTATATCTTTGATGACTGGGAATCGAAAGGGAAAGGTAGGTTCCTCCAGAAATATTGGTGATGAAAGAGAAGATAATCATCCTTGAATGACGTGAAAGGCTACTATTGGTGTTTATTTTCGATGCACCATAACGTAGGAAGAATCTACGACGATGTTGCAAGCCCGGGTGCTCCGTCACAAAATGGCTTTATATGAAGTATCTTAAGTGAAGAGGAAGAATGGCTTGCATGAGACTTATGAGAAACCTCCATGCTTTTTCCTCCCCTTGTATGCATTAAAAGGAGGTTTTACCCTCCCTCTTCATCCTTTCATGCAAAAGGTTTAGAACTTCTACAAAATAGATCCTGAACAACTATTTGGAACCTCTTGATGGTTGTTGACTGGATTTATATCCTTTGCCAAGAAAAAGGGATGGATCCAAAGCTTAAGGTCTTCCAGAACCTATATTAGCTATCCAGGAAGAATCAAAAGAAGTAACTTGGGTTGTTGTGGTTCTGCCGTAGGTAAGGGCACCTTTAAGTTAAACACATTTTGTTTGGGAAGACCATCAACATAAGAATTGATCGTTGTAAATATGTTACTATAAAATTAAAATTCAGGAGTGACTTCGACATACTTACCAAATGGCTTTTGCCTCCCTAGGATGTTTATAACCTTAAGCCCTTTATAGTTGAAAATCTCGAGGCTTAGGAGCAATTTAAAATTATTAATAGAGAGGTCTTACTTATATCTCTCTTCGAAAGGTATTTAAGTATTGCCTCTTTGATGCAGGAGATTGTGGATACACTAACGCAAATCTTACGGAATGATTTGACCCTGAAGAATGCTGGGAATCTCGAGCTAATTCATACATATTTGATTACGAGTTTGGCGTAGCCAAGATGCTTATAAGGAGGATTCCAGATCCTTGGAACCATTTGGTGAACATAAGGGCTCATCATGCTTAGATCAATAATAGTGGATCCTCTGCCTCTCCTTCCCCCGAGTAGAGGTCCTTATGAGACCATCCAAGATTGGACAATGTAGTTTTTAAAGGAGGTTGACTTTGTTTTTCCTCCCGCTCAATAAATGAGAAGAAGACATTGTAAGAGATCATCACGTTTTTAGTCTTTATTAGGTTACTAATTTATTTTTGACTTTTTTTGTTTGTGCAAGGCCAAACATGGATGATGATATGATTTAGTAGAAGGCCACTTCTGTTTTAAAGAGCATGCTAAAAGGATGTTTACATATTTGCCTACCCCATTGAAGCGGGTGAATAAGAAAAGGAAGAGGGCTTCTTTTAGGGCAACTGTGGAAGGGGATCAACAATGAGTGGTTGCTCATTCCCATGTTGAGGATCTGACTGTTGAGGTTGATCCTCAAGATGATGCAGGTGATGATAATATCTTCACTCGTCCCCTTACAATTATTACTAGTTTGGTTGACTTTCCTACTACTGCGGATGTGTAACATCTTAAGATCGGGCCTGGAAGTTTTGGCCTCAAAAGAGAGGGTTCGCCAGTGTTTCGACGAACTGGGGGTTCGCCAAAAAAGTATCAACAAGGGATTCGCCAGTAGCAATGTACGTAAAAAGATATGGTTAGGGGCTCGCCAGTCTATTTGGCGAGCTAGGGTTCTCCAAGTAAGTTGTGAACTAGGGTTCGCTAGTTGAATTGTGAATTGGGGTTCACTAATAAAAAATTGAGTCAGACTCAAATTAGGAATTAAAGATATTGTGTATCTAGTAATACTTTACGTGTAAGAAACATATTTCTTAAGTCAAGTTGGGTATTCTAAGATTATCAGGGCACTTAGGTCTATAAAAATGACCCTTAATTCTATGAAATTCTCTCATAGAATATTCTGTTGTCAAGCCTATGTTCTGAATTAAGTTCATAGCACCCAAGGTAAGGCTCTGTCTTGTTAGGTGTTATTGTCCAGTAAGTTAGGTTCGCTTGCATGTGTGAATTCTGTATGTTTGTCTGTTTTAGTAATTTTTTTGTTTATGTATGTTGCTAACCAATCGGACCATCTACCAGCAAGGATAAAGGCAAAGCCAAGCTTGTTTAAGTTTCTCATTTTTTTGGTGAGTGATTTGGGATTCATCATAAGTATGTTCCCTTTTATGTTTTCAAAGTATAAGTGATTGCTATCTGTTATGATTTCAAGAATTATGTTTCTAAAGAAAGTTTTCTTTTAAACCCTATTTTTAACTCTGATACTCTAATTTCAAAGTTATGTTTTTAAGATAAGTTTTAAAGACAAGTTTTATGCGAGCTCTTAAGCGAGCCGATGTTTTAAGTATGTTCTTAAGTACGATTTTATAAACTGTGTTTTTGTGAGCTTTTGTGCAAGCTCTTTACAAGTATTTTCAAGCAAGATCCATATGAGAGCTCTATGTGATAAGATTCTGTGTAAGCCCATTTTGTGAGCCTAGCTCCTTGTGCTAATTCTTTGTGTGTGCTCCTTTACAATCCATGTTAGATATATTGGTATACCAAAGGATTGTGAGTACTCACCTCTCTATTTCTATGATTTTGGGCGTTGAGGCCCTAGGATATTTGGAGAGATAAGGGAATGTCGAGCTATGCTCCATTCACTAGGACATGTTTGTGTATAGGAGAGTCTATTTCCTCGTGCTGCACTTATAGGACATGTATAAAGACTCTTTGAGTCATTCTGAGATGTTATAAGAAGATCCACATATCCAATGAGACAATATTTTTTTATGTGTGGGCTTGAACATATCTTATGTTCCTTAGCCATTCTGATAAGTGTGTTAAGTGCGAGAACATATTTTATATTTCTTAGCCATTCTGATAAGATAAGTATGTAAACATGTTTTCATGCTGAATAAGTTATGTTTTCAAGAAAGCACAAGCTAAGTTTTTAAGTATGATTTTCGGTAATACATAAGAACTTTTTTTACAAAATTTACGTTTTCTAACAGGATCTGCGAACTGGGTCTCGCAACCTCACCCGCAAACCCAACACACGAAACAATTTTAAGACTAAGTCTTCTTTCCTGTTCACAATAAACTCACTCACTACTCTCTTACTTCGCAGGTAAGTAGGTCGTGGATAGCAGTGGCGAGGTAGATGACTTGGCGAGGCTCACTCCTGATTAGATATTAGTGAACCTGGGAGATAGGCAATGGGTTTTATTAGTTTATGTGGGCTTAGATTGATCGTAAAGATAACTTTGTTTGAAATAATCCCTCCTAAAGTTTAAGTTTAATTTATTTTTTTGAATTGATCGCCTCTGGATGTACTAACGTCTAGAGTGTGAATACTGCAATTAAATATATGAATTAAGGTGGTTTCTGCAAGTATACAGGTTAGGTTGTGATATAGTTACAATGAAGTAAGTAAGTACTCCGAGGATCGTACCCAAGGGATTATAGTTTGGGGAAAACTGCTATTAAGCGAATTACCAAAAATAACTACTAGTCTACTTGAGTCACGAATTAGTAGTGTTGATATAGAAGTAGGATGATAAAAATAGTAACAATAAACTAAATTAATTGAACTAAACCGAAATCTACTCCTACGTTCATTTATTGACTTCTCATATTCCTTTTTTTTACTATGCGGTTTCTTTTAGCCTAGATCTAATTGTTTTACCTGATTAATTATTGATGTAAGGTTCTAAATAGTTGGTTACTAATTAACCTAGCAGAGCTTCTCAGCCTTCTACTAACCTAACTAGTTGGCAAGAACTATTCACCTTTCGATAACACAATTTAGACTGGGGTAGGGCAAGGATTTCACAGATAGGTAATGTTGATTTCAGGTTAATTCCCACCTATATGACTTCCTAGGGTTGTCAAGCCTAGGGTTTAGGTTCTTCCTTCCCTAACCAATAGTCTACTAATTGATGCTTGGTAGGCAATACTGATTTTGGGTTAATTCCTACTGAGATGACTTCCTATGGTCGTCAATCCTAGGGTTTAATTGCACTCAACCAAATCTAACCAATCCAAATTGAACTTAACCTGTCAATCAATTAATTAGATTATGACAATTGGAACATGCGAAATATGTATAAAGCATAAATTGATTCTAATCTTTACACAAACATTTAATTAACAATGTTAAAGAAAAGATATAAAGACTAGAATAAAGGAAAGAGATGCTCATGGATTTATCGATGAAAGCGTGGCTCCAGAATAATCTTCGCTCGCGAAAGTCTCAATTCGTAATAGGATCTTATAATTACAAGAACATAATGTAAACTAAGAAAAAACTAAGAACGAGAATAAAAACCTAAGGATATCTAAAAATGTCCCCCTAGTGTGTTGTTCTGAGTGAGTATTTATAGATTATATGTATTATGACCTAACTAGGTCAAATAAGGACGAAAACACCGTTGCTAAATAATTGGCCTCGTCACAGTTGTGTCGGACACCCTCAAGTCTGTGTCGCGACATCGAAGGCAGTTTGCTTTATTCTTGGTGTCTTTAGGGCTGTGTTACGACATCCTTGATAGACTGCTCCTTGGGTATTCTACTTGCTGTGTTGCGACATCCCAACTCAGTGTTGCAACATTGGAAGCAGTCCACTATATTTTTTCCCTCAAATAATGTCCTGCTGATTGGCTGTTAATGTCACAGAAAAAATATGCAAGCGTACACTGACGATGCAAGTATAGTAGACATATATGAGTCTGTTGGATGTCGACCCCACAGGGATGGTAGTTCTTTGTCTATTAATGTCGATGCAATAGCTAAAAAAAATTGAATTAAATTGTGTGGGTAATTGTCGGAGCAATATCTTAAAAATAATGAAATAAAATATGGTAATGATAAACTGGGATCCCCAACTTGAATCTTCAGCTGTATATTAAGTACTCACAAGGTATAAAAGATAGGTGATTGTCGACGCAATAAAAATTAATGACTATATTACCAAACGCCACTCTTTTATTTAATCTGGGACTTAACCATGCATGTTAACCTCAACTTCCGATAATGAAAATATGGCACTATTAAGAACAAGTGGACTAAATTCCTTTAGTCATTACTTAACTTCTGCTGCAATGCTTATTAGCTCAAACTGTCATTGCACCTTCCAGTGTTAGTGATTGCAATAACACTTCCATGTTTAAAACATTCAAACCCCCAATATTAAACAATAAAAGTAAGATTTAATAAGATAACATTTAACAAAGCATTCATTGTACTTCCATACAGTAGAAAACATAAAGTAATCACCAGCGTTTTCAAAGAAATAAGAAAGAATTGAATGGAGAATACTATTCCTAGGCTACTCAACTAGATATCTCTTTTTCCCCTTGTTCTGCACTTAGATTTCCTTGACAAGAGTGGATCTGCATCGGTCTCCATGTTGGCTCGCTTGTAGAAGGCTCAAGCTGCCATGGCCGCAAGTTTCAAAATAGGGTAAGAGAATGGTGGTTTAGCCAAAAAAAGCTCTCCATTCCTTCTCTCACGTCAACCTTTTATGTTCTCCTCAACTGTACAGGTGCCCTTCCTTCAAGATTCTTCTGTACTTGTACGTAAAAGGCAGTTATACCAGATTGGACAGCTCACACATGGTTGGCTCTTATCAGATAGCTGTCAACTGCGACGATAATTCTGGACGCAATCTAGAGTTAACTAATGGAGCGACATTAGTGCATAAAGATAGAAAAATTAAGGATAAAATAGGCTAGGATTCACTGGGTTATAAAATGCAATTTACTAAACTGAAAATGCTAAAATGTATGTTAAAGATAACTAAATGGGAACAAATTAACTAATAATTAGGGAGAAAACATATGTTCTTTCTAGTACAATCACACCCCCAAACTTGAGTTTTTATTTATCCTTAAGTAAAATAGAAACTAGCAAGGCTACAAAATTTTTTCTAAGGCAAATGATCATTTTTGCAACTTGAACCCTTTAAATTCCAAATGAATGAATCACATTTAGATGAAAGAATATTGCATCGACAATACATGAGCATAAATGAGTAAGATTGCACTTTCATCAAAGCTAGCATCATGCTTCAAATCCTAAATTCCATCTACCTATACAACATTTATTGTACAATACTAAGTATTTATATATATTTTAACGGAATAAGGGATATCGTTGCATTACTATACCTTTGTTCCTGAGAAGTAATGATGGGGTATAACAAACCCCCAGAGAGTACGTAATTGCACCGACACACACTCATGCAGTGACGGCCTTCGGCTAGATTCATTTTTCTAATGCTTGTATTGGAGTGTTCCCTTTTTAACATTCCACAATGCACCTATTTTGGAGTGTCTCTTATTTATAACTATCTATATATATAACTAGTTCTAGAAGGTAATTTTATTCAAGATTCAAGGAATACTACTAGTCATTTATTACTAATGCAACCTAAATCATTCATCAAAGTATTGAAGATACCATATTCAGTCAAATTTATCAAACTCAATCATTGACAATTCACATAATCCAAGAATTAAGCATCGAATATAACAAAAATTTTCGAACAATTGTGCCTAAACCTTGCATGCTTCAAAAAAAAATGTGGGTGTATTTCCAAATCCCATATACATTCCCCTAAACTTAAAGATTTCATTGTCCCCAATGCACTGACATGAATATGTAATGAAAATAAAAATGCAGTGATAATGTGTACTAAAGAAAATGTGACTTATAGCTATATGCAAGGCATGAAAACTACAACTACAACTTTAAAATAAAACTAACTCAGTTATCCGCAGCCATCACTGTGGCTGCACAATGTTTCTTCCTTCTCCTTTTCTTCTCATCCTTCTTGTCCTTGGAGCGCTTCCTTTTTTTTCTTTGGGCTTTGTACGGTTTTCAAATTACTCCTCAAGTTTTGGCTCAGCCCCAGCATCATCGGTTGCAGCTTGTATGGGAGAGGCCACCTGAAGTGGTCTAGTGTAGATGACTATTGCTAATAAGTTATCTTTCTCTTCACTGGTGACCTTAGCAACTTTTGCCGGTCTCGTTCCATCTAGTTTTGTATTTTTAATATTTGCACCCACAGATTCGGGTGCGGTGACAATATTCACATCAGAATCTTCTTCTTCTCTTTCTTTCTTTTCTTCAGCAACTTCTTTTTCTTCAGCAACAATTTCCCCTTCTGTTGTAACAGCTTCCTTGTAAACAATAATGTCTTCTTGATCAGCAAAAATATCATCCTCGAACAAGTTATCAATCTTGCGTAGACATCCCTTAATGTCCTTGGATTATTAATTTTTGTCATTATCAGAGACTTGCACGATGAGAGGAGATGCCACCGATCAGTCTCAGTCTTTGAAGTCGTCATTCGTAGATGAATGCTCATAGTTTCAAATGATTGGTGGAAATACTGGAAAGTTCGGTATTGGAGATGGGCTCAATTGGCTTAATGTGGCTATAATGGAATTGTTCCAAGCTTTAGTATAAGCACAAAACAAATTTTGAGAGTTCTTCATGTCCTCAATTGTAGCGAAAAGTTTGATTTGCCTATTGCTGATGGAAGTAACCATTTTCTCAACATCTTTCATTTGACGCCATAAGGTTGTCTGTATATGCAGGGTTATTCCTTTTTTGTCAACTTTAGCTTTGCCCTTCTTTGTCTTGTTGGTTCCTGCCTCTTTCAGTATTGGTGTTTCTGTGCCGCGGGTCATTCTCTCAACAAAAGCTTTATTAATTGGACCTTTTTTACCAATAATTTCTTTATCTCTTTCGGGTACAATTCCTTTTTGCTGACATAGTGACATGACCAATGATGGGAAAACCAAAAGCCCTATCAGCTTGGCGGCGCATTCAAAAATTTCTCGATGGAGTATTGTGCCGACATCAATTCTTCTACCATTGATAATAGAATGTATCAGACACATTCTGTCAAGGTTAACAGTGGTACTGTGGGTAGATGGCAGTAACTTACAGTTAACAAAATGAAACCAAATTTTACTGTGCAGGGTTAGGAAATGGCGGTGCATTGTAAAATTCTTTGAATGTGACCCTGTCCATATTGCTCATTCAATACACAAGTCTTGTACTAGCAGGTTCCTTTTTTTGTCCGTCATTTTCGCAAAGAAATCGGAGTGTTTGTCGATACCAGCTGGAATGTTGTACAGCTCATTGATTGTTTTGGAGTCCCATGGAATAAGACATTCACAAACAAAAATAAACTCTAACTCTTAGTCATAGAGGTTGGCATAGAACTCACGTACAAAGGAAGGGATTAGCTTCTAGGGTGTGAGCAAAAATTTCCCCATTTTAGTTTAGAAATGGTTCGGTGAATTTTTCTGCCCAACTCCTATTGTTGTGACAGGAAAATGCCTTGTTCAGAGTGAAAATTTCGGTACAATATGTTGTCTTAAAATCGTTCCCTTGCTACTTTATTCAAAAAGATTACTGGTTCCTTTTTCTGCACTGGCCTGGGAGATTTTGACTCATGGACTGCGGTAGTGGAGGACGCATGTTCTTCAGTAGATTTGTTGGCTTTCTTGGTCAGACCTCTTGTTCTTGCCATCTTTTATGGAGGGAAGATAATTTTAAGGGAAAAAGGTAGGATCTTGAGTAAGGAAAAAGAATAAAAATGGTTGCTTGGATGCATTGCAGTCGACAAAGTGGTGTAGACTTTATAGAGAGTGAAAG
Source organism: Gossypium hirsutum (assembly GCF_007990345.1). Taxonomy (NCBI): domain Eukaryota; kingdom Viridiplantae; phylum Streptophyta; class Magnoliopsida; order Malvales; family Malvaceae; genus Gossypium; species Gossypium hirsutum. The sequence goes on along the minus strand of NC_053440.1, from coordinate 43,200,841 downwards.
AGGAAGATATAGAGTTGTGATGTTTTGTGGAGAGATACAAAGCTAGCGGGAAGAGTTGCATCCAATAAGAATTGTGTCTGCTCAAACAGATCAAATGGCTGGGTGGTTTTGATCCAACGGTGAAGATTAAATTTCTTTTAATTTTGATTAATGGAAACACAGTGGTACGAAATATGTTGACAACCAAATCTTGTTGTGTCGACATTGGTACCTTATTATTATGCAAAAAGGAAAGAAAAAAAGCTTTACAAAACATGAATAAAATAATATGAAATCTCAGAGTAGTAAATTAAAATTTTAAGATGCTTGGACCAAATTAATGGTCTCTGCCTGCTATTGATTTTTATTTCCAAAATAGTGTTTCAATCTTTGTCCATTGACTTTGAACTAGTGTCCATCATGTAAATCTCGAACTGTGACCGCACCATGAGGAAATATGTCAACAACTTCGAACGGTCTAGACCAACGTGAACGCAATTTACCTGGGTGCAATTTAAGTTGAGAATTGAATAATAAAACCTATTGCCCCGCGATAAATTGTCACTGCAAAATAATCTTGTCATGCCATCGTTTGGTCTTTTCCTTGTAAATTGCAGCATTTTTATAACCATTTCTTCGAATCTCCTCTAGGTCAGTGATGTCCAACAACCTTTTTTTTCTAGTAGCTTCATAGTCCATGTTCACTTGCTTAATTGCCCACATCGCTTTGTGTTCCAGTTCAATTAGCAAGTGACATGCCTTCTCAAAAACCAATTGATACGGCGACATCCCCAATGGAGTCTTGTATGCTATCCACAATGCCCATAGAGCATCATCCAACCGGGAAGGCCAATATTTTCTTGAAGGATTCACAACCTTCTCAAGAATATTCTTAATTTGTCAATTTGAAACTTTAGCTTGTCCATTGGTTTATGGATGATAAATAGTGGCCAATCTGTGATTAACTCAATCTCTCTTTAATATGGCTGCCACTTGGTTACAATAGAAATGTGTAACCTGATCACTAATCAATGCCTTTGGTGTACCGAAACAAGTGAGTATATGTTTGTGAAAAAAATTTAAGCACTGTCCTTACATGATCCTTTGGGACAACAACAGCTTCTACCTACTTTGAGACATAGTCAACAGCAACTAATATATAAAGATTTCCAAATGAATTTGGAAATGGTCCCATAAAATCCATTCCCAAAACATCGAACAATTCAACTTCCTTAATTGGCTGTTGAAACATTTCATTACATCAGAAAATAGAACCGGTGCGCTGATAGTTATCGCATTGATTCACGAAGTTATGAGCACCCTTGAACAATGATGGCCAGTAAAATCCTGATTAGAGAACCTCAGTAGCAATTCTCATACCACTGAAATGACCTTCATAAGGAGCATCATGACAGTGCTTTAGAATTGAGAGCATTTCCCCTTCCGGGACACAACGCCGAATAATGTTATCATTGTATACCTTGAATAAATATGGCTCGTTCCAATGGTACTTCACTACATCACGAAGAAATCTTTCTTTTTTATGGCCCTTGATACTCAATGGGAGCTTTCAGCACACCAAGTAATTAACCAAATCTGCATACCAAGGAGTTGCATCGACAGCGAATAACATCTCATTGGGGAATGTGTTGACAATTTGAAGTATTTTCCCATCTTTGTTGCCAATTTCCAATCTAGAAAAATGATCGGAAACTTGATTCTCTGACCCTTTTCGGTCTTTTATCTCAATGTCAAATTCTTGGAACAATAAAATCCATCGTATTAGTCTTCGTTTGGCATCTTTTTCGCAAAGAGGTATCGAAACGCCGAGTGATCAGTGAATACCGTAACTTTTGCACTGACAAGATAAGAGCGAAACTAGTCGAAAGCAAAGACTATGGCCAGCAATTCTTTCTCTGTAGTGGTATAATTGAATTGAGCCTCTGTAAGAGTTCTGCTAGCACAATAAATAGCGTGAAATATTTTTCCCTTATGTTGTCCTAGCACTGCACCCACGGCAAAGTCGCTTGCATCGTACATAACTTCGAAAGGTTGATGTCAATTTGGTACATTAACCAACTACTTCTTTAACTGAATAAAGGCTCCAGACATGCCTCGTCAAAGAGGAATTTTTGATTCTGTTCCAGTAATGAGCACAATGGTTTTTCAATTTTTGAAAAATCCCTAATAAACCGTTGGTAAAATCCTGCATGTCTAAGAAAGCTACAAATACCTTTCACATTTGTCGGTGGGGGTAATTTCTCGTCCACCTTAGCTTTATCTATTTGAATACCTTGATTAGAGATGTGGTGGCCCAACACAATGCCTTCAGTTGCCATAAAATGTCATTTTTCCCAATTCAAAACAAGATGAGTGTCCTCAGATTGCATCAGTACTTTATCCAAATTGTCAACATAATGATCAAAATCATTCTCATAAACTAAAGATTCATCCATAAAAACCTCTAAAAAGTCTTCGATCATATATGTGAGTATTACCCGTGTCTGACGCTGAGACAGGATACGAGGCATTATCGGTCTTAAACATAAGCAACTATACAAAATTGGGCCATAAAATTTCATTCAATTTAAAACTATTTATACACATGCATACCATCACTTATAAGGTCCTACAAGGCCCTAAACATATGTTGAAAGTGGTTCGGAACTAAACCAGAAACTTTGAAACACTAAAAAAATTTTCATGTTTTGGAGGGTCACACGCCCATGTGCCTCGGGACAAGCCCATGTCCTCAGCCCGTGTAACTCTCCACTTTTAACATCATCAACAAATGAAGGTCCCACAACTCATCATGTATCATGCAAACACAATTCACATCACAAGATTTTGACATATAATTAATATATATATAGGCTTACAACCAATTAGCCAATATAAGCCAAGTTACGTGGCTACACATAAATCAAACCTTTAACCATTACAAGCCAAAAAATTTGGCCAAAACATAATAACTCATACAAAAAATGACTGAGTCCCTATACATGCCATAAACTTAAAATGCTTGAATACGTTGATAACGATTAATAGCTTGATAGTGTGATAGAATTTTCGACGATCTCCAACCCGAGCTAGTATCTATGACACTATAGGAAAAAAAAAGAAACGGGGTAAGCTATATAGCTTAGTAAGTTGGTATGTAAATAATAAGCAATCTGTTAACATGCTTTTACCAATCCTCACAATATGTTCTCAAGATAATACATTCATAATTGCACATAGTTCCATTATTTACTCATGTTCACATCAAGCTATCTACTCGAGTCATAGTCACTAAATTATTTATATCTTGCACTAAAGAAATCCAACTTAATATCTTCTTAATTTTCCCAAAACTAGACTCACATATCTTTTTACCATAAAATTTTCAGAATTTTTGGTTTGGCCAATATGTACAGTTAATTCTTCAAATTCGTCCCTATTCTACTGTCTGATAGTTCCGACTTTTCTTCTCTAAAAATTAATTATCTCTTAGTAAGAGATTTGGATTATGTTCCTGTTTGTTTCTCTTGAAAATAGACTCATTAAGAATTTTAATCATATAAATTCTAACCTATAATTATTTTTATATAATTTTTAATGATTTTCCAAAGTCAGAATAGGGGATTCTGAAATCATTCTGACCTTATCTTACTAAAATTCAAATATCTCATAATATGAGATTCTTTTGCTTACAATGTTTCTTCTATGTGAAATTAGACTCAATAAGCTTTAACTTCATGTCTTATTTAACCTGTAATGTGATTCCCATAATTTTTGGTGATTTTTTAAAGTTATACAACTATTGTTGTCCAAAACTGTTTTTTTGCAAATTTTACTCTTTCATGCTTTCTTTGTATTAACACTTATTTTGACACACATAATACCAAAGCATATCCATAATTAGCCATTCCAATAGCTAACCATTATCATATATTCACATGCCATTCATTGGCCAATTTCACCTATACATCAACAACAAAGACTTAAACATATCATGTCTCAGTTTAATTTGGCCTAAAAGCCTCACACAATCATCAATCAAATTTACCACATATTTATACCTCATAAGTATAAACCAATAATCACAAGGTCATCACAAGATAATTCTCATAAGTATGACTTACTCATTTACATTATTTCCAAATTGTCCAATATACATCAAGTTCATTACTCATGAATTTTTCGTACATATCTGTATCCTTTCAACATGATCATACATTGTCTTTTCTTTGAAATAATTTTTGGATTACCCGTTGAACCACTTGGAACAATAAGGATACTTGGGAAAACTCATACAGAATGTATCATACCAATGCCATGTCCCAGACTTGGTCTTACATGGAAATCTCGTATCGATGCCAATAGCCTAGCTATGGTCTTACACGAAATCTCAAATCGATATTGGAACATCATCAACCGAATTCACAAAGCAATTATACAATTCATGCTATATGAAAATATTAAATACATAATAATGTGATGTTGCATTATTTACATACAAACTTACCTCGTACGGGAACGAATGGATTAGATCAACTACTCATCAACTTTCGATTTCCTTTGATCCAAATCTGATTTCTTTCTTTCTTGATCTATATGAATTCAAATTTAACTCATTTAATTACCTATTCATTCAATTTCATCCAAAAATACCTATTTGGACATTTTTTCACTTTAGCCCCTAAATTTTCATATTTATTCAATTTAGTCCCTATTTCAAAAATACAAAAAATTCACACAATTCAACATAACCCAAGCTTAGTCGAATTACTATAGTTTCCCTAGCAGCCCAAAACTTTCATTTTTCACATTTCAACCACTCAATTTGCATATTTCACAATTTAATCCCTATTTGACATTTTTGTCAAAAATCACTTTACAAAACATATTAATCTATCAACAATTATTCATTTTCAATCATCAACATTCAAGAACATCAAGCTATCATCAATGGAAACTCACAAATTCATCAACAATTCAAAAATTAGGGCATGAGCTAGCTAGAACACGAAGCAACGATCTAAAAAACATAGAAATAATTAAAAACTGGACAAAATATCTTACCAATCAAGAAAAATAAGCATGAACGAACCCTAGCTATGGTTTCTCCATTTTAGAATCTGTTGAAGTGTTTTTGTGAAGAAGATGGACGTATAACTCTTATGTTATTTTATCATTATTAATTATGTTACCTTTATAACCTTATAAAATATTACTAATTTCAAAAATGTCAAGCCAACACATTCCACTATCACCATTTATGGTCTAATTACCATATAAGGACTTAAAATTTAATGTTGTATAGCTATTAGACACTTTTAGCTTATAGAACACAACTTTTACGCTTTACGCGATTTAGTCCTTTTTACCGAATTAAGCATTCAAACAGTAAAATTTCTTTACGTAACTTTGACACATATATAATCACATGCTGTAAATACCAAAAATAATACTAAATAATTTTTTGACCTCATATTGTAGTTCTGAAGCCACTGTTCTGACTAGACCCAAAATTGGGCTACTACACTTTTGAAATTTGGCTGGTGCATTGCAAAGACCAAAAGGCATACGACGAAAAGAAAAAGTACCAAAGGGGCAGGTGAAAGTTGTTTTCTCTTGATCTTCCGATGCAATAGCAATTTGGTTGTACCCAGAATAGTTGTCTAGGAAGCAATAATAAGCTTTCCCAGCAAGCCGATCTAACATTTGGTCAATGAAAGGAAGCGGAAAATGATCCTTCTTTGTGGCCGCATTCAATTTGTGATAATCCATACAAACTCGCCATCTCGTAGGGATGCATGTAGGTATTAATTCTTCTTTATCATTGCGAACCACTGTGATGCCACTCTTTTTCGGGACGAATTGCACTAGACTCACCCACTTTCTATCAGAAATCTGGTAAATAATTCCTGCATCAACCCATTTTATGATTTCCTTCTTGATAACTTCTTTCATCTTTTTGTTTAACCTTTGTTATGGTTCAACCGATTTCATGCCTTCATCTTCTAACTTGATTTTGTGCATGTAAAAGAAAGACTAATACCTTGAATATCCGCAATATTCCAGGAAATAGCTCGTTTGTATTGCTTGAGAATGTGAGTCAATTTCTTTTCTTGCGTTTCATCCAGTGTTGCGGAGACAATAACTGGCAGAGTATTGTAACCACCCAAAAAAATGTATTTGATATGAGGAGGTAGTGGTTTCAATTCTAGAGTAAGAGCTTCTTCAATCGATGGTTTGAAAATTGGATTTGTTCTATTGGTTAAGTCTAAGGATTCAACTTGCCATCTGTGCTTGATTTTGAGGGTCGAATATAAGGCATGTGAGTGACAGTTTGCGGTACTTCATTGTCGGATACATCGACAAGCTCTTCAGACACACCCTTCTATTGGAAATCATCTATATTTATAGAAAGTTAAAGATATGGGTATCAGAAAGATATGGGTATCAGAAAGATATGAGTATCAAAACCTGGGATTTAAGGCACCAAAAGTGGGATTGAGATTTGGCATAAGATAATTGCAATTTTGATCCCTGAACGTCAACTATAAATATGCCTAACCATTTCTCTTCTTTATCATCCCAAATTTGCTATTCTCTACTTAAGACATTGTTTTCTCTCTCCCTATTTGTAAATTCTCACTTGTATTTTAGAGTGAAATATATTTGGTAGTGCCCGATGACGTAGGCAAAATTTGCTGAACCTTATTAAATTCTTGTGTTCTTTTTTGTATTATTCTGCATGAATTGTGAGTGTGATTGTAGTGATTTATTGTGCTATTAAATTACGATTGAGGAATATTCTGGCTAAGAAAGACCTGGTACTTAAGCGATCCTTGTGATCCACCTCTCTTTCCTGGGAATTGAACTTAGTGTGAATTTTAGTACAATAATTTTACTCTTTTACACGCTTCCGCATAATAATTGGTATCAGAGCTAGATTCGTACCTGGGGAATACGATCGTTCACGGCACTGTTCACGTACAATAGTTGGGATTGAGGAGAAAAATGGAAAAGGCATCGTCATCAGCAAAGACTACTGTGACCAATGCAAAATTTGAAGTAGAGAAATTTGATGGTACCAATAATTTTGGTATGTGGCAATGTGAGATCCTGGATGTCTTATGTCAGCAAGAGCTGGATATAGCCCTTAAAGAAAAACCTGACAAGATGGATGACAAGGAGTGGGCCAAGATCAATAGACAGGCATGTGGAACAATTCGCCTATGTTTGGCCAAAGAGCAGAAGTACTCTGTCATGAGGAAGACATCAGCGAAGAAGTTGTGGGATACACTAGAAGAAAAGTTTCTAACAAAAAGTCTTGAAAATAGGCTTTATATGAAAAATAAACTTTATCGATTCATGTATGCACCCGGTATGTCGATGAATGACCATGTGAACTCATTCAATAAAATTTTAGCAGACTTGCTAAATTTGGATGAGAAATTTGAAGATGAAGACAAGGCATTACTGTTGTTGAATTCTCTTCCTGATGAATATGATCATCTTACCACCACATTGCTTCATGGGAAGGATACAATTACATTTGATGCGGTCTGTAGTGCGTTGTATAGATCTGAGACTCGAAAGAAAGATAAAAAAGATCATAGAGATACAACTACAGAAGTCTTAACAGTAAGAGGTCGTTCACACAGCAACAAATCCGGTAGAAGGAGTAAGTCCAAAGGGAGACCTACCAAAGATGAATGTGCTTTTTGTCGTGAGAAAGGGCATTGGAAAAAGAATTGTCTTAAGTTACAAAAGGGCAAGGCTATTTCTGATGCATGTGTAGCGGAGCATGATGAGGAGTCAGACTTTAGCTTGGTTGGCATGGCAATGGCATGTCATACAGATGAGTGGATTTTGGATTCAGGATGTACTTACCATATGTGTCCTAATAAGGACTGGTTTTCTAGTCTTAAAGAATTAGAAGGTGGAGCTATTTTCATGGGCAATGAAAGTGCTTGTAAGACAATGGGAGTAGGTACAATCCAATTGAAGAATCACGATGGCTCAATTCAAGTCTTGACAGATGTTCGCTACATACCTAGCTTGAAGAAAAATCTCATCTCATTAGGGGTCCTAGAATCTAAAGGGCTCACAATCACTTTGAGAGATGGATTACTAAAGGTAGTAGCTGGGGTATTGACGGTAATGAAAGGCATAAGAAGGAATAACCTATACTATTTAAATAGAAGTACAGTGATTGGATCAACATCAACAGCATCTGCGAAAGATGCAGATTCAGAGGCTACCAGGTTATGGCATATGCGATTGGGACATGCTGGTGAAAAAGCTTTGCAGAGTTTGGCGAAGTAAGGCTTGTTGAAAGGTGCAAATTCTTTCAAATTGGAATTCTGTGAACATTGTGTTCTTGGCAAGCAGGCGAGGATAAAGTTTGGTTCAGCAATTCACAATATAAAAGGAATTCTCGACTACATTCACAGTGATGTATGGGGACCTACTAAAGTGGCTTCTTTGGGAGGTATGCACTATTTTGTTACTTTTGTTGATGATTATTCAAGAAGAGTATGGGTGTATCTAATGAAAAGGAAAAATAAAGTTTTGGAAGCATTTCTGAAATGGAAGAAGATGGTGGAGACCCAGACTGGTCGAAAGGTCAAACGACTTCGATTAGACAATGGTACTGAGTATAAGAATGATCCATTTCTACAAGTATGTCAAGATGAGGGCATTGTGCAACACTTCACTGTTCGAGATACACCACAACAGAATGGAGTGGCAGAACGTATGAATCAGACTATACTGGAGAAAGTTTGATGTATGTTGTCCAATGCTAGATTGGGCAAGGAATTTTGGGCTGAATCAGTTACATATGCGTGCCATCTAATTAACTGGTTGCCATTAGCTGCAATAAATGGAAAAACTCCTATAGAGAGGTGGGCTGGTAAACCTGCTACTGATTATGATTCTTTACATGTTTTTGGTTCCATTGCATATTATCATGTAAAAGAATCTAAGTTAGACCCAAGAGCAAAGAAAGCATTATTCATGAGTATAACTGGTGGAGTAAAAGGATACCGTCTCTGGTGTCTTGATACAAGGAAGATTGGTTTCAGTAGAGATGTGACTTTTGATGAATCAACCATGATGAAGAACAAGGATTCACAAAAGGATAACAAAACCAGTGGCACTTTGCAGCAGGTGGAGCTTGAAAAGTTTAATAATGATCCAGCTAATATTGAAGGAACAAATGATGAAGTTTCGACCTAAGAACTTCTACAGCAACATGATTCAATTGAATATCGGAGGCCAAGAAGAGAGATTCGTATGCCTGCTCGCTTTGATGATATGGTGGCCTATGCACTTCCAATTGCAGATGATGATATTCTTTCTACTTACACAAAAGCAAGAAGTAACCCTGATGGTGTAAAGTGGAAGCAAGCTACGAATGAAGAAATGCAGTCTCTTCATAAAAATAGGACTTGGGAGTTGGTGACACTACCCAAAGGAAAGAAGGCAATTGGATGCAAATGGGTATATGCAAAGAAGGAAAGATTTCCTGGTAAAAATGAAGTTCAATACAAGGCTACGTTGGTAGCAAAGGGTTACGCTTAGAAAGAAGGAATATACTACAATGAAGTGTTTTCTCCAGTTGTGAAGCATTCGTCTATTCGAATCTTGCTAGCCTTGGTTGTGCAATACAATCTTGAACTAGTTCAGCTTGATGTGAAGACCGCATTTTTACACGGTGATTTGGAAGAAGAAATCTATGTGACTCAGCCAGATGGATTCAAGGTTGCTGATAAAGAAAATTGGGTTTGCAAACTGAAAAAGTCGCTTTATGGATTGAAACAATCTCCGAGGCAGTGGTACAAGCGATTTGATCAGTTTATGAAATGGCAAGTTTAACAATTGAAGAAGGCACTATCAAGTGTTGTTGACAAAGGCAGAGAGAATTGTGTGAAGATAAGATTATTCAAATCAAATCTTCAAGGTGGAGATTATTGGAAATCATCCATATTTATAGAAAGTTAAAGATATGGGTATCAGAAAGATATGGGTATTAGAAAGATATGGGTATCAAAATCTGGGATTTAAGGCACCAAAAGTGGGATTGAGATTTGGCATAAAATAATTGCAATTTTGATCCATGAACCTCAACTATAAATAGGCCTAACCATTTCTCTTCTTTATCATCCCAAATTTATCATTCTCTACTTAAGGCATTATTTTCTCTCTCCCTCTTTGTAAATTCTCACTTGTATTTGGAGTGAAATATATTTGGTAGTGCCCGAGGATGTAGGCAAAATTTGCTGAACCTCGTTAAATTCTTGTGTTCTTTATTGTATTATTCTGCATGAATTGTGAGTGTGATTGTAGTGATTTATTATGCTATTAAATTACGATTGAGGAATATTCTGGCTAGGAAAGACCTGGTGTAGTAGGCCAATTTTGGCCCACTAATACCAAGCCCATTTAACCCATCCTCAAACCCAAAACCTAAAATTAACCTAGCCCAACATCCAAGCCCAATCCCAAAACCCTAAACTCCCACTTGCCTCTTCCCACTCTCCCATGCTGTCTGCCACCAGCACCACTCCCACTCTCCTATGCTGTCTGCCACCAGCACCATCACACACCCCCATACCGTCTACCACCACCATGCCTTTGCCGCACTTGCAAACAAGCAAAGGAAAAGGACAAAAAATGGAGCAATAAACATTAACAGAATATTGTATTTTTGGCTATAAAAGCCACAAGCAAAATCGAACTCAGGGGGGGTTTTTTTCTTTTCTGTTTTCGTTTTTAACATTCATTCAAGTGTTCAAAAGAAATCAATAACCAAGATAGAATGAAACACATGTACAAGCCGTGACTTTAACACTGAAATCAGAAGTTCAAAGTTGTCAAAAAAATCAAAAACTATAAATATAAGGTAATCTTTTTCTTTATTTTGTTAGTCTCGTTCTCTAAACCTATTTTCCATACATAAATATTAATATATATAAAAAATACAAAAAAGTATAAACATAAAAAAATAAAAAAAAATATTTTTTACCACGCGGTGGCCGGCGCCGGCGCCGGCGAGCCTCCGGTGGCCGTCCGGTGACCGGCCCCCTGGCCGGATTCCCCTTCCCCTTCCCTTCTCTCTCCCTTCTCTCTTCCCTCTCTCTTCTTTTTTTCTTTCCTTCTCCCCAAATGATTTTTTTGGTTATTTTAGGCCTTATATAGCCCTCCAAAACGACGTCGTTTTGGGGGCTACACTTAAGCCCCAAAACGACGTCGTTTTGACCATGCCCGACCCATCCGACCCGACCCGCTAGAGGATCCGCGTGTTTTCGTTTGAATGGGATATTTATGCGCGCAGTCCTTCCGCTTTTTCAGGGTTTTGCAATTAAGTCATTTTTCTTGTTTCCAATTTGGCCCCATAATTTCTCGTGCTTTTCGATTTAGTCCCCGCCAATGTGCTGCGTTTTAATGGAAAGGAATAATTGTTGTTTCGGTCCCCCTATGTTTTGTGCGCGCTCAAATAAGCCCTTTTCTCTTTATTTCCTTTCACATTTGCCCCAAAACTTTGTTATTAGTTCAATTTTAGTCC